>NC_057807.1:8698468-8723086 GCF_018294505.1 Triticum aestivum
TGGTGCATTAATGTGTCGGTCATCAATAATCACAATTTTGGCCGATTCTGGTCCGTTTCGTGCACAATTACTCACCGTTTTGGGGTCCCAGAGCGATTTCGATGGTTGTTCAACCCCAAGGTGCAGTCACGTGCCAGCCATCAACACTCGTAGTTTTGGCCAATTCTGGCCCGTTTCGTGGACTATTACTCACTGTTTGGCGTCCCAGAGAGATTTCCACGATTAACAAACCGCGCGGTGCGTTTACGTGTCGGTCATCAACACTCACAGTTTTGGCCGATTCTGGCCCGTTTCGTGGACTATTACTCACTGTTTTGGGGTCCCGGAGTGACTTCCACGATTAACGAACCCCGGGGTGCATTTACGTGTCGGTCATCAACACTCGCGGTTTTTGTCGATTCTGACCCGTTTCGTGGTCTATTACTCATCGTTTTGGGGTCCCGAAGTGATTTCCATGCTTGTTGAACAACAAGGTGCGCTTACGTGTAGGTCATCAACATTGACAGTTTTGGCCGATTCTGGCCCGTTTCGTGGACTATCACTCACTATTTGGGGGTCTCGCAGTGACTTCCACGATTAACGAACCCTGGGGTGCGTTTACGTGTCGGTCATCAACACTCGCAGTTTTGGCCGATTCTAGCCCGTTTCATGGACTGCTACTCACTGTTTTGGGGTCCCGGAGTGATTTCCATGATTAACGAACCCTGGGGTGCGTTTACGTGCCGGTCATCAACACTCGCAGTTTATGTCGATTCTGACCCGTTTCATGGACTATTACTCACCGTTTTGGGGTCACAAAGTGATTTCCATGCTTGTTGAACTCCAAGGTGTGCTTACGTGTCGGTCATCAACACTCATAGTTTTGGCCGATTTTGGCCTGTTACATGGACTATTACTCACTCTTTTAGGGTCCCGGAGTAATTTCCATGATTAACGAACCCTGGGGTGCGTTTACGTGTCGGTCATCAACACTCGCGGTTTTTGTCAATTCTGACCCGTTTCGTGGACTATTACTCACCGTTTTGGGGTCACAAAGTGATTTCCATGCTTGTTGAACCCCAAGGTGCGCTTACGTGGAGGTCATCAACATTGACAGTTTTGACCGATTCTGGCCCGTTTCGTGGACTATTACTCACTGTTTTGGGGTCTCGGAGAGACTTCCACGATTAATGAACCCTGGGGTGCTATTACGTGTCGGTCATCAACACTCACAGTTTTGGCCGATTTTGGCCCATTTCGTGGACTAATACTCACTGTTTTGGGGGCCCGGAGTGATTTCCGTGATTAACGAACCCTGGGGTGCGTTTACGTGTCGGTCATCAACACTCGCGGTTTTTGTTGATTTTGACCCGTTCCGTGGACTATTACTCACTGTTTTGGGATCTCGGAGTGACTTCCATGATCAATGAACCCTGGGGTGCTATTACGTGTCGATCATCAACACTAGCAGTTTTGGCCGATTCTGGCCCATTTCGTGGACTAGTACTCACTTTTTTGGGGGCCCGGAGTGATTTCCACGATTTACGAACCCTGGGGTGCGTTTACGTGTCGGTCATCAACACTCGCGGTTTTGTCGATTTTGACCCGTTCCGTGGACTATTACTCACTGTTTTGGGATCTCGGAGTGACTTCCATGATCAATGAACCCTGGGGTGCTATTACGTGTCGATCATCAACACTAGCAGTTTTGGCCGATTCTGGCCCATTTCGTGGACTAGTACTCACTTTTTTGGGGGCCCGGAGTGATTTCCACGATTTACGAACCCTGGGGTGCGTTTACGTGTCGGTCATCAACACTCGCGGTTTTTGTCGATTCTGACCCGTTTCATGGACTATTACTCACCGTTTTGGGGTCCCGAAGTGATTTCCATGCTTGTTGAAAAACAAGGTGCGCTTAAGTGTTGGTCATCGACACTGACAGTTTTGGCCGATTCTGGCCCGTTTCGTGGACTATTACTAACTGTTTTGGGGTCCCGGAGTGACTTCCACGATTAACGAACCCCGGGGTGCATTTACGTGTCGGTGATCAACACTCGCGGTTTTTGTCGATTCTGACCCGTTTCGTGGTCTATTACTCATCGTTTTGGGGTCCCGAAGTGATTTCCATGCTTGTTGAACAACAAGGTGCGCTTACGTGTAGGTCATCAACATTGACAGTTTTGGCCGATTCTGGCCCGTTTCGTGGACTATCACTCACTATTTGGGGGTCTCGCAGTGACTTCCACGATTAACGAACCCTGGGGTGCGTTTACGTGTCGGTCATCAACACTCGCAGTTTTGGCCGATTCTAGCCCGTTTCATGGACTGCTACTCACTGTTTTGGGGTCCCGGAGTGATTTCCATGATTAACGAACCCTGGGGTGCGTTTACGTGCCGGTCATCAACACTCGCAGTTTATGTCGATTCTGACCCGTTTCATGGACTATTACTCACCGTTTTGGGGTCACAAAGTGATTTCCATGCTTGTTGAACTCCAAGGTGTGCTTACGTGTCGGTCATCAACACTCATAGTTTTGGCCGATTTTGGCCTGTTACATGGACTATTACTCACTCTTTTAGGGTCCCGGAGTAATTTCCATGATTAACGAACCCTGGGGTGCGTTTACGTGTCGGTCATCAACACTCGCGGTTTTTGTCAATTCTGACCCGTTTCGTGGACTATTACTCACCGTTTTGGGGTCACAAAGTGATTTCCATGCTTGTTGAACCCCAAGGTGCGCTTACGTGGAGGTCATCAACATTGACAGTTTTGACCGATTCTGGCCCGTTCCGTGGACTATTACTCACTGTTTTGGGGTCTCGGAGAGACTTCCACGATTAATGAACCCTGGGGTGCTATTACGTGTCGGTCATCAACACTCACAGTTTTGGCCGATTTTGGCCCATTTCGTGGACTAATACTCACTGTTTTGGGGGCCCGGAGTGATTTCCGTGATTAACGAACCCTGGGGTGCGTTTACGTGTCGGTCATCAACACTCGCGGTTTTTGTTGATTTTGACCCGTTCCGTGGACTATTACTCACTGTTTTGGGATCTCGGAGTGACTTCCATGATCAATGAACCCTGGGGTGCTATTACGTGTCGATCATCAACACTAGCAGTTTTGGCCGATTCTGGCCCATTTCGTGGACTAGTACTCACTTTTTTGGGGGCCCGGAGTGATTTCCACGATTTACGAACCCTGGGGTGCGTTTACGTGTCGGTCATCAACACTCGCGGTTTTTGTCGATTCTGACCCGTTTCATGGACTATTACTCACCGTTTTGGGGTCCCGAAGTGATTTCCATGCTTGTTGAAAAACAAGGTGCGCTTAAGTGTTGGTCATCGACACTGACAGTTTTGGCCGATTCTGGCCCGTTTCGTGGACTATTACTAACTGTTTTGGGGTCCCGGAGTGACTTCCACGATTAACGAACCCCGGGGTGCATTTACGTGTCGGTGATCAACACTCGCGGTTTTTGTCGATTCTGACCCGTTTCGTGGTCTATTACTCATCGTTTTGGGGTCCCGAAGTGATTTCCATGCTTGTTGAACAACAAGGTGCGCTTACGTGTAGGTCATCAACATTGACAGTTTTGGCCGATTCTGGCCCGTTTCGTGGACTATCACTCACTATTTGGGGGTCTCGCAGTGACTTCCACGATTAACGAACCCTGGGGTGCGTTTACGTGTCGGTCATCAACACTCGCAGTTTTGGCCGATTCTAGCCCGTTTCATGGACTGCTACTCACTGTTTTGGGGTCCCGGAGTGATTTCCATGATTAACGAACCCTGGGGTGCGTTTACGTGCCGGTCATCAACACTCGCAGTTTATGTCGATTCTGACCCGTTTCATGGACTATTACTCACCGTTTTGGGGTCACAAAGTGATTTCCATGCTTGTTGAACTCCAAGGTGTGCTTACGTGTCGGTCATCAACACTCATAGTTTTGGCCGATTTTGGCCTGTTACATGGACTATTACTCACTCTTTTAGGGTCCCGGAGTAATTTCCATGATTAACGAACCCTGGGGTGCGTTTACGTGTCGGTCATCAACACTCGCGGTTTTTGTCAATTCTGACCCGTTTCGTGGACTATTACTCACCGTTTTGGGGTCACAAAGTGATTTCCATGCTTGTTGAACCCCAAGGTGCGCTTACGTGGAGGTCATCAACATTGACAGTTTTGACCGATTCTGGCCCGTTCCGTGGACTATTACTCACTGTTTTGGGGTCTCGGAGAGACTTCCACGATTAATGAACCCTGGGGTGCTATTACGTGTCGGTCATCAACACTCACAGTTTTGGCCGATTTTGGCCCATTTCGTGGACTAATACTCACTGTTTTGGGGGCCCGGAGTGATTTCCGTGATTAACGAACCCTGGGGTGCGTTTACGTGTCGGTCATCAACACTCGCGGTTTTTGTTGATTTTGACCCGTTCCGTGGACTATTACTCACTGTTTTGGGATCTCGGAGTGACTTCCACGATCAATGAACCCTGGGGTGCTATTACGTGTCGATCATCAACACTAGCAGTTTTGGCCGATTCTGGCCCATTTCGTGGACTAGTACTCACTTTTTTGGGGGCCCGGAGTGATTTCCACGATTTACGAACCCTGGGGTGCGTTTACGTGTCGGTCATCAACACTCGCGGTTTTTGTCGATTCTGACCCGTTTCATGGACTATTACTCACCGTTTTGGGGTCCCGAAGTGATTTCCATGCTTGTTGAAAAACAAGGTGCGCTTAAGTGTTGGTCATCGACACTGACAGTTTTGGCCGATTCTGGCCCGTTTCGTGGACTATTACTAACTGTTTTGGGGTCCCGGAGTGACTTCCACGATTAACGAACCCCGGGGTGCATTTACGTGTCGGTGATCAACACTCGCGGTTTTTGTCGATTCTGACCCGTTTCGTGGTCTATTACTCATCGTTTTGGGGTCCCGAAGTGATTTCCATGCTTGTTGAACAACAAGGTGCGCTTACGTGTAGGTCATCAACATTGACAGTTTTGGCCGATTCTGGCCCGTTTCGTGGACTATCACTCACTATTTGGGGGTCTCGCAGTGACTTCCACGATTAACGAACCCTGGGGTGCGTTTACGTGTCGGTCATCAACACTCGCAGTTTTGGCCGATTCTAGCCCGTTTCATGGACTGCTACTCACTGTTTTGGGGTCCCGGAGTGATTTCCATGATTAACGAACCCTGGGGTGCGTTTACGTGCCGGTCATCAACACTCGCAGTTTATGTCGATTCTGACCCGTTTCATGGACTATTACTCACCGTTTTGGGGTCACAAAGTGATTTCCATGCTTGTTGAACTCCAAGGTGTGCTTACGTGTCGGTCATCAACACTCATAGTTTTGGCCGATTTTGGCCTGTTACATGGACTATTACTCACTCTTTTAGGGTCCCGGAGTAATTTCCATGATTAACGAACCCTGGGGTGCGTTTACGTGTCGGTCATCAACACTCGCGGTTTTTGTCAATTCTGACCCGTTTCGTGGACTATTACTCACCGTTTTGGGGTCACAAAGTGATTTCCATGCTTGTTGAACCCCAAGGTGCGCTTACGTGGAGGTCATCAACATTGACAGTTTTGACCGATTCTGGCCCGTTCCGTGGACTATTACTCACTGTTTTGGGGTCTCGGAGAGACTTCCACGATTAATGAACCCTGGGGTGCTATTACGTGTCGGTCATCAACACTCACAGTTTTGGCCGATTTTGGCCCATTTCGTGGACTAATACTCACTGTTTTGGGGGCCCGGAGTGATTTCCGTGATTAACGAACCCTGGGGTGCGTTTACGTGTCGGTCATCAACACTCGCGGTTTTTGTTGATTTTGACCCGTTCCGTGGACTATTACTCACTGTTTTGGGATCTCGGAGTGACTTCCACGATCAATGAACCCTGGGGTGCTATTACGTGTCGATCATCAACACTAGCAGTTTTGGCCGATTCTGGCCCATTTCGTGGACTAGTACTCACTTTTTTGGGGGCCCGGAGTGATTTCCACGATTTACGAACCCTGGGGTGCGTTTACGTGTCGGTCATCAACACTCGCGGTTTTTGTCGATTCTGACCCGTTTCATGGACTATTACTCACCGTTTTGGGGTCCCGAAGTGATTTCCATGCTTGTTGAAAAACAAGGTGCGCTTAAGTGTTGGTCATCGACACTGACAGTTTTGGCCGATTCTGGCCCGTTTCGTGGACTATTACTAACTGTTTTGGGGTCCCGGAGTGACTTCCACGATTAACGAACCCCGGGGTGCATTTACGTGTCGGTGATCAACACTCGCGGTTTTTGTCGATTCTGACCCGTTTCGTGGTCTATTACTCATCGTTTTGGGGTCCCGAAGTGATTTCCATGCTTGTTGAACAACAAGGTGCGCTTACGTGTAGGTCATCAACATTGACAGTTTTGGCCGATTCTGGCCCGTTTCGTGGACTATCACTCACTATTTGGGGGTCTCGCAGTGACTTCCACGATTAACGAACCCTGGGGTGCGTTTACGTGTCGGTCATCAACACTCGCAGTTTTGGCCGATTCTAGCCCGTTTCATGGACTGCTACTCACTGTTTTGGGGTCCCGGAGTGATTTCCATGATTAACGAACCCTGGGGTGCGTTTACGTGCCGGTCATCAACACTCGCAGTTTATGTCGATTCTGACCCGTTTCATGGACTATTACTCACCGTTTTGGGGTCACAAAGTGATTTCCATGCTTGTTGAACTCCAAGGTGTGCTTACGTGTCGGTCATCAACACTCATAGTTTTGGCCGATTTTGGCCTGTTACATGGACTATTACTCACTCTTTTAGGGTCCCGGAGTAATTTCCATGATTAACGAACCCTGGGGTGCGTTTACGTGTCGGTCATCAACACTCGCGGTTTTTGTCAATTCTGACCCGTTTCGTGGACTATTACTCACCGTTTTGGGGTCACAAAGTGATTTCCATGCTTGTTGAACCCCAAGGTGCGCTTACGTGGAGGTCATCAACATTGACAGTTTTGACCGATTCTGGCCCGTTCCGTGGACTATTACTCACTGTTTTGGGGTCTCGGAGAGACTTCCACGATTAATGAACCCTGGGGTGCTATTACGTGTCGGTCATCAACACTCACAGTTTTGGCCGATTTTGGCCCATTTCGTGGACTAATACTCACTGTTTTGGGGGCCCGGAGTGATTTCCGTGATTAACGAACCCTGGGGTGCGTTTACGTGTCGGTCATCAACACTCGCGGTTTTTGTTGATTTTGACCCGTTCCGTGGACTATTACTCACTGTTTTGGGATCTCGGAGTGACTTCCACGATCAATGAACCCTGGGGTGCTATTACGTGTCGATCATCAACACTAGCAGTTTTGGCCGATTCTGGCCCATTTCGTGGACTAGTACTCACTTTTTTGGGGGCCCGGAGTGATTTCCACGATTTACGAACCCTGGGGTGCGTTTACGTGTCGGTCATCAACACTCGCGGTTTTTGTCGATTCTGACCCGTTTCATGGACTATTACTCACCGTTTTGGGGTCCCGAAGTGATTTCCATGCTTGTTGAAAAACAAGGTGCGCTTAAGTGTTGGTCATCGACACTGACAGTTTTGGCCGATTCTGGCCCGTTTCGTGGACTATTACTAACTGTTTTGGGGTCCCGGAGTGACTTCCACGATTAACGAACCCCGGGGTGCATTTACGTGTCGGTGATCAACACTCGCGGTTTTTGTCGATTCTGACCCGTTTCGTGGTCTATTACTCATCGTTTTGGGGTCCCGAAGTGATTTCCATGCTTGTTGAACAACAAGGTGCGCTTACGTGTAGGTCATCAACATTGACAGTTTTGGCCGATTCTGGCCCGTTTCGTGGACTATCACTCACTATTTGGGGGTCTCGCAGTGACTTCCACGATTAACGAACCCTGGGGTGCGTTTACGTGTCGGTCATCAACACTCGCAGTTTTGGCCGATTCTAGCCCGTTTCATGGACTGCTACTCACTGTTTTGGGGTCCCGGAGTGATTTCCATGATTAACGAACCCTGGGGTGCGTTTACGTGCCGGTCATCAACACTCGCAGTTTATGTCGATTCTGACCCGTTTCATGGACTATTACTCACCGTTTTGGGGTCACAAAGTGATTTCCATGCTTGTTGAACTCCAAGGTGTGCTTACGTGTCGGTCATCAACACTCATAGTTTTGGCCGATTTTGGCCTGTTACATGGACTATTACTCACTCTTTTAGGGTCCCGGAGTAATTTCCATGATTAACGAACCCTGGGGTGCGTTTACGTGTCGGTCATCAACACTCGCGGTTTTTGTCAATTCTGACCCGTTTCGTGGACTATTACTCACCGTTTTGGGGTCACAAAGTGATTTCCATGCTTGTTGAACCCCAAGGTGCGCTTACGTGGAGGTCATCAACATTGACAGTTTTGACCGATTCTGGCCCGTTCCGTGGACTATTACTCACTGTTTTGGGGTCTCGGAGAGACTTCCACGATTAATGAACCCTGGGGTGCTATTACGTGTCGGTCATCAACACTCACAGTTTTGGCCGATTTTGGCCCATTTCGTGGACTAATACTCACTGTTTTGGGGGCCCGGAGTGATTTCCGTGATTAACGAACCCTGGGGTGCGTTTACGTGTCGGTCATCAACACTCGCGGTTTTTGTTGATTTTGACCCGTTCCGTGGACTATTACTCACTGTTTTGGGATCTCGGAGTGACTTCCACGATCAATGAACCCTGGGGTGCTATTACGTGTCGATCATCAACACTAGCAGTTTTGGCCGATTCTGGCCCATTTCGTGGACTAGTACTCACTTTTTTGGGGGCCCGGAGTGATTTCCACGATTTACGAACCCTGGGGTGCGTTTACGTGTCGGTCATCAACACTCGCGGTTTTTGTCGATTCTGACCCGTTTCATGGACTATTACTCACCGTTTTGGGGTCCCGAAGTGATTTCCATGCTTGTTGAAAAACAAGGTGCGCTTAAGTGTTGGTCATCGACACTGACAGTTTTGGCCGATTCTGGCCCGTTTCGTGGACTATTACTAACTGTTTTGGGGTCCCGGAGTGACTTCCACGATTAACGAACCCGGGGTGCATTTACGTGTCGGTGATCAACACTCGCGGTTTTTGTCGATTCTGACCCGTTTCGTGGTCTATTACTCATCGTTTTGGGGTCCCGAAGTGATTTCCATGCTTGTTGAACAACAAGGTGCGCTTACGTGTAGGTCATCAACATTGACAGTTTTGGCCGATTCTGGCCCGTTTCGTGGACTATCACTCACTATTTGGGGGTCTCGCAGTGACTTCCACGATTAACGAACCCTGGGGTGCGTTTACGTGTCGGTCATCAACACTCGCAGTTTTGGCCGATTCTAGCCCGTTTCATGGACTGCTACTCACTGTTTTGGGGTCCCGGAGTGATTTCCATGATTAACGAACCCTGGGGTGCGTTTACGTGCCGGTCATCAACACTCGCAGTTTATGTCGATTCTGACCCGTTTCATGGACTATTACTCACCGTTTTGGGGTCACAAAGTGATTTCCATGCTTGTTGAACTCCAAGGTGTGCTTACGTGTCGGTCATCAACACTCATAGTTTTGGCCGATTTTGGCCTGTTACATGGACTATTACTCACTCTTTTAGGGTCCCGGAGTAATTTCCATGATTAACGAACCCTGGGGTGCGTTTACGTGTCGGTCATCAACACTCGCGGTTTTTGTCAATTCTGACCCGTTTCGTGGACTATTACTCACCGTTTTGGGGTCACAAAGTGATTTCCATGCTTGTTGAACCCCAAGGTGCGCTTACGTGGAGGTCATCAACATTGACAGTTTTGACCGATTCTGGCCCGTTCCGTGGACTATTACTCACTGTTTTGGGGTCTCGGAGAGACTTCCACGATTAATGAACCCTGGGGTGCTATTACGTGTCGGTCATCAACACTCACAGTTTTGGCCGATTTTGGCCCATTTCGTGGACTAATACTCACTGTTTTGGGGGCCCGGAGTGATTTCCGTGATTAACGAACCCTGGGGTGCGTTTACGTGTCGGTCATCAACACTCGCGGTTTTTGTTGATTTTGACCCGTTCCGTGGACTATTACTCACTGTTTTGGGATCTCGGAGTGACTTCCATGATCAATGAACCCTGGGGTGCTATTACGTGTCGATCATCAACACTAGCAGTTTTGGCCGATTCTGGCCCATTTCGTGGACTAGTACTCACTTTTTTGGGGGCCCGGAGTGATTTCCACGATTTACGAACCCTGGGGTGCGTTTACGTGTCGGTCATCAACACTCGCGGTTTTTGTCGATTCTGACCCGTTTCATGGACTATTACTCACCGTTTTGGGGTCCCGAAGTGATTTCCATGCTTGTTGAAAAACAAGGTGCGCTTAAGTGTTGGTCATCGACACTGACAGTTTTGGCCGATTCTGGCCCGTTTCGTGGACTATTACTAACTGTTTTGGGGTCCCGGAGTGACTTCCACGATTAACGAACCCCGGGGTGCATTTACGTGTCGGTGATCAACACTCGCGGTTTTTGTCGATTCTGACCCGTTTCGTGGTCTATTACTCATCGTTTTGGGGTCCCGAAGTGATTTCCATGCTTGTTGAACAACAAGGTGCGCTTACGTGTAGGTCATCAACATTGACAGTTTTGGCCGATTCTGGCCCGTTTCGTGGACTATCACTCACTATTTGGGGGTCTCGCAGTGACTTCCACGATTAACGAACCCTGGGGTGCGTTTACGTGTCGGTCATCAACACTCGCAGTTTTGGCCGATTCTAGCCCGTTTCATGGACTGCTACTCACTGTTTTGGGGTCCCGGAGTGATTTCCATGATTAACGAACCCTGGGGTGCGTTTACGTGCCGGTCATCAACACTCGCAGTTTATGTCGATTCTGACCCGTTTCATGGACTATTACTCACCGTTTTGGGGTCACAAAGTGATTTCCATGCTTGTTGAACTCCAAGGTGTGCTTACGTGTCGGTCATCAACACTCATAGTTTTGGCCGATTTTGGCCTGTTACATGGACTATTACTCACTCTTTTAGGGTCCCGGAGTAATTTCCATGATTAACGAACCCTGGGGTGCGTTTACGTGTCGGTCATCAACACTCGCGGTTTTTGTCAATTCTGACCCGTTTCGTGGACTATTACTCACCGTTTTGGGGTCACAAAGTGATTTCCATGCTTGTTGAACCCCAAGGTGCGCTTACGTGGAGGTCATCAACATTGACAGTTTTGACCGATTCTGGCCCGTTCCGTGGACTATTACTCACTGTTTTGGGGTCTCGGAGAGACTTCCACGATTAATGAACCCTGGGGTGCTATTACGTGTCGGTCATCAACACTCACAGTTTTGGCCGATTTTGGCCCATTTCGTGGACTAATACTCACTGTTTTGGGGGCCCGGAGTGATTTCCGTGATTAACGAACCCTGGGGTGCGTTTACGTGTCGGTCATCAACACTCGCGGTTTTTGTTGATTTTGACCCGTTCCGTGGACTATTACTCACTGTTTTGGGATCTCGGAGTGACTTCCACGATCAATGAACCCTGGGGTGCTATTACGTGTCGATCATCAACACTAGCAGTTTTGGCCGATTCTGGCCCATTTCGTGGACTAGTACTCACTTTTTTGGGGGCCCGGAGTGATTTCCACGATTTACGAACCCTGGGGTGCGTTTACGTGTCGGTCATCAACACTCGCGGTTTTTGTCGATTCTGACCCGTTTCATGGACTATTACTCACCGTTTTGGGGTCCCGAAGTGATTTCCATGCTTGTTGAAAAACAAGGTGCGCTTAAGTGTTGGTCATCGACACTGACAGTTTTGGCCGATTCTGGCCCGTTTCGTGGACTATTACTAACTGTTTTGGGGTCCCGGAGTGACTTCCACGATTAACGAACCCCGGGGTGCATTTACGTGTCGGTGATCAACACTCGCGGTTTTTGTCGATTCTGACCCGTTTCGTGGTCTATTACTCATCGTTTTGGGGTCCCGAAGTGATTTCCATGCTTGTTGAACAACAAGGTGCGCTTACGTGTAGGTCATCAACATTGACAGTTTTGGCCGATTCTGGCCCGTTTCGTGGACTATCACTCACTATTTGGGGGTCTCGCAGTGACTTCCACGATTAACGAACCCTGGGGTGCGTTTACGTGTCGGTCATCAACACTCGCAGTTTTGGCCGATTCTAGCCCGTTTCATGGACTGCTACTCACTGTTTTGGGGTCCCGGAGTGATTTCCATGATTAACGAACCCTGGGGTGCGTTTACGTGCCGGTCATCAACACTCGCAGTTTATGTCGATTCTGACCCGTTTCATGGACTATTACTCACCGTTTTGGGGTCACAAAGTGATTTCCATGCTTGTTGAACTCCAAGGTGTGCTTACGTGTCGGTCATCAACACTCATAGTTTTGGCCGATTTTGGCCTGTTACATGGACTATTACTCACTCTTTTAGGGTCCCGGAGTAATTTCCATGATTAACGAACCCTGGGGTGCGTTTACGTGTCGGTCATCAACACTCGCGGTTTTTGTCAATTCTGACCCGTTTCGTGGACTATTACTCACCGTTTTGGGGTCACAAAGTGATTTCCATGCTTGTTGAACCCCAAGGTGCGCTTACGTGGAGGTCATCAACATTGACAGTTTTGACCGATTCTGGCCCGTTCCGTGGACTATTACTCACTGTTTTGGGGTCTCGGAGAGACTTCCACGATTAATGAACCCTGGGGTGCTATTACGTGTCGGTCATCAACACTCACAGTTTTGGCCGATTTTGGCCCATTTCGTGGACTAATACTCACTGTTTTGGGGGCCCGGAGTGATTTCCGTGATTAACGAACCCTGGGGTGCGTTTACGTGTCGGTCATCAACACTCGCGGTTTTTGTTGATTTTGACCCGTTCCGTGGACTATTACTCACTGTTTTGGGATCTCGGAGTGACTTCCACGATCAATGAACCCTGGGGTGCTATTACGTGTCGATCATCAACACTAGCAGTTTTGGCCGATTCTGGCCCATTTCGTGGACTAGTACTCACTTTTTTGGGGGCCCGGAGTGATTTCCACGATTTACGAACCCTGGGGTGCGTTTACGTGTCGGTCATCAACACTCGCGGTTTTTGTCGATTCTGACCCGTTTCATGGACTATTACTCACCGTTTTGGGGTCCCGAAGTGATTTCCATGCTTGTTGAAAAACAAGGTGCGCTTAAGTGTTGGTCATCGACACTGACAGTTTTGGCCGATTCTGGCCCGTTTCGTGGACTATTACTAACTGTTTTGGGGTCCCGGAGTGACTTCCACGATTAACGAACCCCGGGGTGCATTTACGTGTCGGTGATCAACACTCGCGGTTTTTGTCGATTCTGACCCGTTTCGTGGTCTATTACTCATCGTTTTGGGGTCCCGAAGTGATTTCCATGCTTGTTGAACAACAAGGTGCGCTTACGTGTAGGTCATCAACATTGACAGTTTTGGCCGATTCTGGCCCGTTTCGTGGACTATCACTCACTATTTGGGGGTCTCGCAGTGACTTCCACGATTAACGAACCCTGGGGTGCGTTTACGTGTCGGTCATCAACACTCGCAGTTTTGGCCGATTCTAGCCCGTTTCATGGACTGCTACTCACTGTTTTGGGGTCCCGGAGTGATTTCCATGATTAACGAACCCTGGGGTGCGTTTACGTGCCGGTCATCAACACTCGCAGTTTATGTCGATTCTGACCCGTTTCATGGACTATTACTCACCGTTTTGGGGTCACAAAGTGATTTCCATGCTTGTTGAACTCCAAGGTGTGCTTACGTGTCGGTCATCAACACTCATAGTTTTGGCCGATTTTGGCCTGTTACATGGACTATTACTCACTCTTTTAGGGTCCCGGAGTAATTTCCATGATTAACGAACCCTGGGGTGCGTTTACGTGTCGGTCATCAACACTCGCGGTTTTTGTCAATTCTGACCCGTTTCGTGGACTATTACTCACCGTTTTGGGGTCACAAAGTGATTTCCATGCTTGTTGAACCCCAAGGTGCGCTTACGTGGAGGTCATCAACATTGACAGTTTTGACCGATTCTGGCCCGTTCCGTGGACTATTACTCACTGTTTTGGGGTCTCGGAGAGACTTCCACGATTAATGAACCCTGGGGTGCTATTACGTGTCGGTCATCAACACTCACAGTTTTGGCCGATTTTGGCCCATTTCGTGGACTAATACTCACTGTTTTGGGGGCCCGGAGTGATTTCCGTGATTAACGAACCCTGGGGTGCGTTTACGTGTCGGTCATCAACACTCGCGGTTTTTGTTGATTTTGACCCGTTCCGTGGACTATTACTCACTGTTTTGGGATCTCGGAGTGACTTCCATGATCAATGAACCCTGGGGTGCTATTACGTGTCGATCATCAACACTAGCAGTTTTGGCCGATTCTGGCCCATTTCGTGGACTAGTACTCACTTTTTTGGGGGCCCGGAGTGATTTCCACGATTTACGAACCCTGGGGTGCGTTTACGTGTCGGTCATCAACACTCGCGGTTTTTGTCGATTCTGACCCGTTTCATGGACTATTACTCACCGTTTTGGGGTCCCGAAGTGATTTCCATGCTTGTTGAAAAACAAGGTGCGCTTAAGTGTTGGTCATCGACACTGACAGTTTTGGCCGATTCTGGCCCGTTTCGTGGACTATTACTAACTGTTTTGGGGTCCCGGAGTGACTTCCACGATTAACGAACCCCGGGGTGCATTTACGTGTCGGTGATCAACACTCGCGGTTTTTGTCGATTCTGACCCGTTTCGTGGTCTATTACTCATCGTTTTGGGGTCCCGAAGTGATTTCCATGCTTGTTGAACAACAAGGTGCGCTTACGTGTAGGTCATCAACATTGACAGTTTTGGCCGATTCTGGCCCGTTTCGTGGACTATCACTCACTATTTGGGGGTCTCGCAGTGACTTCCACGATTAACGAACCCTGGGGTGCGTTTACGTGTCGGTCATCAACACTCGCAGTTTTGGCCGATTCTAGCCCGTTTCATGGACTGCTACTCACTGTTTTGGGGTCCCGGAGTGATTTCCATGATTAACGAACCCTGGGGTGCGTTTACGTGCCGGTCATCAACACTCGCAGTTTATGTCGATTCTGACCCGTTTCATGGACTATTACTCACCGTTTTGGGGTCACAAAGTGATTTCCATGCTTGTTGAACTCCAAGGTGTGCTTACGTGTCGGTCATCAACACTCATAGTTTTGGCCGATTTTGGCCTGTTACATGGACTATTACTCACTCTTTTAGGGTCCCGGAGTAATTTCCATGATTAACGAACCCTGGGGTGCGTTTACGTGTCGGTCATCAACACTCGCGGTTTTTGTCAATTCTGACCCGTTTCGTGGACTATTACTCACCGTTTTGGGGTCACAAAGTGATTTCCATGCTTGTTGAACCCCAAGGTGCGCTTACGTGGAGGTCATCAACATTGACAGTTTTGACCGATTCTGGCCCGTTCCGTGGACTATTACTCACTGTTTTGGGGTCTCGGAGAGACTTCCACGATTAATGAACCCTGGGGTGCTATTACGTGTCGGTCATCAACACTCACAGTTTTGGCCGATTTTGGCCCATTTCGTGGACTAATACTCACTGTTTTGGGGGCC
This sequence comes from Triticum aestivum, assembly GCF_018294505.1. Classification (NCBI taxonomy): domain Eukaryota; kingdom Viridiplantae; phylum Streptophyta; class Magnoliopsida; order Poales; family Poaceae; genus Triticum; species Triticum aestivum. The sequence goes on from NC_057807.1 coordinate 8,714,130, forward strand.
CGGAGTGATTTCCGTGATTAACGAACCCTGGGGTGCGTTTACGTGTCGGTCATCAACACTCGCGGTTTTTGTTGATTTTGACCCGTTCCGTGGACTATTACTCACTGTTTTGGGATCTCGGAGTGACTTCCATGATCAATGAACCCTGGGGTGCTATTACGTGTCGATCATCAACACTAGCAGTTTTGGCCGATTCTGGCCCATTTCGTGGACTAGTACTCACTTTTTTGGGGGCCCGGAGTGATTTCCACGATTTACGAACCCTGGGGTGCGTTTACGTGTCGGTCATCAACACTCGCGGTTTTTGTCGATTCTGACCCGTTTCATGGACTATTACTCACCGTTTTGGGGTCCCGAAGTGATTTCCATGCTTGTTGAAAAACAAGGTGCGCTTAAGTGTTGGTCATCGACACTGACAGTTTTGGCCGATTCTGGCCCGTTTCGTGGACTATTACTAACTGTTTTGGGGTCCCGGAGTGACTTCCACGATTAACGAACCCCGGGGTGCATTTACGTGTCGGTGATCAACACTCGCGGTTTTTGTCGATTCTGACCCGTTTCGTGGTCTATTACTCATCGTTTTGGGGTCCCGAAGTGATTTCCATGCTTGTTGAACAACAAGGTGCGCTTACGTGTAGGTCATCAACATTGACAGTTTTGGCCGATTCTGGCCCGTTTCGTGGACTATCACTCACTATTTGGGGGTCTCGCAGTGACTTCCACGATTAACGAACCCTGGGGTGCGTTTACGTGTCGGTCATCAACACTCGCAGTTTTGGCCGATTCTAGCCCGTTTCATGGACTGCTACTCACTGTTTTGGGGTCCCGGAGTGATTTCCATGATTAACGAACCCTGGGGTGCGTTTACGTGCCGGTCATCAACACTCGCAGTTTATGTCGATTCTGACCCGTTTCATGGACTATTACTCACCGTTTTGGGGTCACAAAGTGATTTCCATGCTTGTTGAACTCCAAGGTGTGCTTACGTGTCGGTCATCAACACTCATAGTTTTGGCCGATTTTGGCCTGTTACATGGACTATTACTCACTCTTTTAGGGTCCCGGAGTAATTTCCATGATTAACGAACCCTGGGGTGCGTTTACGTGTCGGTCATCAACACTCGCGGTTTTTGTCAATTCTGACCCGTTTCGTGGACTATTACTCACCGTTTTGGGGTCACAAAGTGATTTCCATGCTTGTTGAACCCCAAGGTGCGCTTACGTGGAGGTCATCAACATTGACAGTTTTGACCGATTCTGGCCCGTTTCGTGGACTATTACTCACTGTTTTGGGGTCTCGGAGAGACTTCCACGATTAATGAACCCTGGGGTGCTATTACGTGTCGGTCATCAACACTCACAGTTTTGGCCGATTTTGGCCCATTTCGTGGACTAATACTCACTGTTTTGGGGGCCCGGAGTGATTTCCGTGATTAACGAACCCTGGGGTGCGTTTACGTGTCGGTCATCAACACTCGCGGTTTTTGTTGATTTTGACCCGTTCCGTGGACTATTACTCACTGTTTTGGGATCTCGGAGTGACTTCCATGATCAATGAACCCTGGGGTGCTATTACGTGTCGATCATCAACACTAGCAGTTTTGGCCGATTCTGGCCCATTTCGTGGACTAGTACTCACTTTTTTGGGGGCCCGGAGTGATTTCCACGATTTACGAACCCTGGGGTGCGTTTACGTGTCGGTCATCAACACTCGCGGTTTTTGTCGATTCTGACCCGTTTCATGGACTATTACTCACCGTTTTGGGGTCCCGAAGTGATTTCCATGCTTGTTGAAAACAAGGTGCGCTTACGTGTTGGTCATTCGACACTGACAGTTTTGGCCGATTCTGGCCCGTTTCGTGGACTATTACTCACTGTTTTGGGGTCTCGGAGAGACTTCCACGATTAATGAACCCTGGGTGCTATTACGTGTTCGGTCATTCAACACTCCCAGTTTTGGGCCGATTTTGGCCCATTTCGTGGACTAATATCACTGTTTTGGGGGCCGGAGTATTTCCGTGATTACGAACCCTCGGGTGCGTTTACGTGTCGGTCATTCAACACTCGCAGGTTTTTGTTGATTTTGACCCGTTCCGTGGACTATACTCACGTTTTGGGATCTCTGAGTGACCTTCCATGATCAATGAACCCTGGGGTGCTATTACGTGTCGATCATCAACACTAGCAGTTTTGGCCGATTCTGGCCCATTTCGTGGACTAGTACTCACTTTTTTGGGGGCCCGGAGTGATTTCCACGATTTACGAACCCTGGGGTGCGTTTACGTGTCGGTCATCAACACTCGCGGTTTTTGTCGATTCTGACCCGTTTCATGGACTATTACTCACCGTTTTGGGGTCCCGAAGTGATTTCCATGCTTGTTGAAAAACAAGGTGCGCTTAAGTGTTGGTCATCGACACTGACAGTTTTGGCCGATTCTGGCCCGTTTCGTGGACTATTACTAACTGTTTTGGGGTCCCGGAGTGACTTCCACGATTAACGAACCCCGGGGTGCATTTACGTGTCGGTGATCAACACTCGCGGTTTTTGTCGATTCTGACCCGTTTCGTGGTCTATTACTCATCGTTTTGGGGTCCCGAAGTGATTTCCATGCTTGTTGAACAACAAGGTGCGCTTACGTGTAGGTCATCAACATTGACAGTTTTGGCCGATTCTGGCCCGTTTCGTGGACTATCACTCACTATTTGGGGGTCTCGCAGTGACTTCCACGATTAACGAACCCTGGGGTGCGTTTACGTGTCGGTCATCAACACTCGCAGTTTTGGCCGATTCTAGCCCGTTTCATGGACTGCTACTCACTGTTTTGGGGTCCCGGAGTGATTTCCATGATTAACGAACCCTGGGGTGCGTTTACGTGCCGGTCATCAACACTCGCAGTTTATGTCGATTCTGACCCGTTTCATGGACTATTACTCACCGTTTTGGGGTCACAAAGTGATTTCCATGCTTGTTGAACTCCAAGGTGTGCTTACGTGTCGGTCATCAACACTCATAGTTTTGGCCGATTTTGGCCTGTTACATGGACTATTACTCACTCTTTTAGGGTCCCGGAGTAATTTCCATGATTAACGAACCCTGGGGTGCGTTTACGTGTCGGTCATCAACACTCGCGGTTTTTGTCAATTCTGACCCGTTTCGTGGACTATTACTCACCGTTTTGGGGTCACAAAGTGATTTCCATGCTTGTTGAACCCCAAGGTGCGCTTACGTGGAGGTCATCAACATTGACAGTTTTGACCGATTCTGGCCCGTTTCCGTGGACTATTACTCACTGTTTTGGGGTCTCGGAGAGACTTCCACGATTAATGAACCCTGGGGTGCTATTACGTGTCGGTCATCAACACTCACAGTTTTGGCCGATTTTGGCCCATTTCGTGGACTAATACTCACTGTTTTGGGGGCCCGGAGTGATTTCCGTGATTAACGAACCCTGGGGTGCGTTTACGTGTCGGTCATCAACACTCGCGGTTTTTGTTGATTTTGACCCGTTCCGTGGACTATTACTCACTGTTTTGGGATCTCGGAGTGACTTCCATGATCAATGAACCCTGGGTGCTATTACGTGTCGATCATCAACACTAGCAGTTTTGGCCGATTCTGGCCCATTTCGTGGACTAGTACTCACTTTTTTGGGGGCCCGGAGTGATTTCCACGATTTACGAACCCTGGGGTGCGTTTACGTGTCGGTCATCAACACTCGCGGTTTTTGTCGATTCTGACCCGTTTCATGGACTATTACTCACCGTTTTGGGGTCCCGAAGTGATTTCCATGCTTGTTGAAAAACAAGGTGCGCTTAAGTGTTGGTCATCGACACTGACAGTTTTGGCCGATTCTGGCCCGTTTCGTGGACTATTACTAACTGTTTTGGGGTCCCGGAGTGACTTCCACGATTAACGAACCCCGGGGTGCATTTACGTGTCGGTGATCAACACTCGCGGTTTTTGTCGATTCTGACCCGTTTCGTGGTCTATTACTCATCGTTTTGGGGTCCCGAAGTGATTTCCATGCTTGTTGAACAACAAGGTGCGCTTACGTGTAGGTCATCAACATTGACAGTTTTGGCCGATTCTGGCCCGTTTCGTGGACTATCACTCACTATTTGGGGTCTCGCAGTGACTTCCACGATTAACGAACCCTGGGGTGCGTTTACGTGTCGGTCATCAACACTGCAGTTTTGCCGATTCTGGCCCGTTTCGTGGACTAATTACTCACGTTTTGGGGTCACGGAGTGATTTCCATGCTTGTGAACGCCCTGGGGTGCGCTTACGTGTCGGTCATCAACATTGACAGTTTTGACCGATTCTGGCCCGTTTCGTGGACTATTACTCACTGTTTTGGGGTCTCGGAGAGACTTCCACGATTAATGAACCCTGGGTGCTATTACGTGTCGGTCATCAACACTCACAGTTTTGGCCGATTTGGCCCATTTCGTGGACTATACTCACTGTTTTGGGGGCTCCGGAGTGATTCGATTTAACGAACCCCTGGGGTGCGTTACGTGTCGGTCATCAACACTCGCGGTTTTTGTTGATTTGACCCGTTTCCGTGGACTATTACTCACTGTTTTGGGGATCTCGGAGTGACTTCCATGATACAATGACCCTGGGGTCTTACGTGTCGTCATCAACACTAGCAGTTTTGGCCGATTCTGGCCCATTTCGTGGACTAGTACTCACTTTTTTGGGGGCCCGGAGTGATTTCCACGATTTACGAACCCTGGGGTGCGTTTACGTGTCGGTCATCAACACTCGCGGTTTTTGTCGATTCTGACCCGTTTCATGGACTATTACTCACCGTTTTGGGGTCCCGAAGTGATTTCCATGCTTGTTGAAAAACAAGGTGCGCTTAAGTGTTGGTCATCGACACTGACAGTTTTGGCCGATTCTGGCCCGTTTCGTGGACTATTACTAACTGTTTTGGGGTCCCGGAGTGACTTCCACGATTAACGAACCCCGGGGTGCATTTACGTGTCGGTGATCAACACTCGCGGTTTTTGTCGATTCTGACCCGTTTCGTGGTCTATTACTCATCGTTTTGGGGTCCCGAAGTGATTTCCATGCTTGTTGAACAACAAGGTGCGCTTACGTGTAGGTCATCAACATTGACAGTTTTGGCCGATTCTGGCCCGTTTCGTGGACTATCACTCACTATTTGGGGGTCTCGCAGTGACTTCCACGATTAACGAACCCTGGGGTGCGTTTACGTGTCGGTCATCAACACTCGCAGTTTTGGCCGATTCTAGCCCGTTTCATGGACTGCTACTCACTGTTTTGGGGTCCCGGAGTGATTTCCATGATTAACGAACCCTGGGGTGCGTTTACGTGCCGGTCATCAACACTCGCAGTTTATGTCGATTCTGACCCGTTTCATGGACTATTACTCACCGTTTTGGGGTCACAAAGTGATTTCCATGCTTGTTGAACTCCAAGGTGTGCTTACGTGTCGGTCATCAACACTCATAGTTTTGGCCGATTTTGGCCTGTTACATGGACTATTACTCACTCTTTTAGGGTCCCGGAGTAATTTCCATGATTAACGAACCCTGGGGTGCGTTTACGTGTCGGTCATCAACACTCGCGGTTTTTGTCAATTCTGACCCGTTTCGTGGACTATTACTCACCGTTTTGGGGTCACAAAGTGATTTCCATGCTTGTTGAACCCCAAGGTGCGCTTACGTGGAGGTCATCAACATTGACAGTTTTGACCGATTCTGGCCCGTTTCCGTGGACTATTACTCACTGTTTTGGGGTCTCGGAGAGACTTCCACGATTAATGAACCCTGGGGTGCTATTACGTGTCGGTCATCAACACTCACAGTTTTGGCCGATTTTGGCCCATTTCGTGGACTAATACTCACTGTTTTGGGGGCCCGGAGTGATTTCCGTGATTAACGAACCCTGGGGTGCGTTTACGTGTCGGTCATCAACACTCGCGGTTTTTGTTGATTTTGACCCGTTCCGTGGACTATTACTCACTGTTTTGGGATCTCGGAGTGACTTCCACGATCAATGAACCCTGGGGTGCTATTACGTGTCGATCATCAACACTAGCAGTTTTGGCCGATTCTGGCCCATTTCGTGGACTAGTACTCACTTTTTTGGGGGCCCGGAGTGATTTCCACGATTTACGAACCCTGGGGTGCGTTTACGTGTCGGTCATCAACACTCGCGGTTTTTGTCGATTCTGACCCGTTTCATGGACTATTACTCACCGTTTTGGGGTCCCGAAGTGATTTCCATGCTTGTTGAAAAACAAGGTGCGCTTAAGTGTTGGTCATCGACACTGACAGTTTTGGCCGATTCTGGCCCGTTTCGTGGACTATTACTAACTGTTTTGGGGTCCCGGAGTGACTTCCACGATTAACGAACCCCGGGGTGCATTTACGTGTCGGTGATCAACACTCGCGGTTTTTGTCGATTCTGACCCGTTTCGTGGTCTATTACTCATCGTTTTGGGGTCCCGAAGTGATTTCCATGCTTGTTGAACAACAAGGTGCGCTTACGTGTAGGTCATCAACATTGACAGTTTTGGCCGATTCTGGCCCGTTTCGTGGACTATCACTCACTATTTGGGGGTCTCGCAGTGACTTCCACGATTAACGAACCCTGGGGTGCGTTTACGTGTCGGTCATCAACACTCGCAGTTTTGGCCGATTCTAGCCCGTTTCATGGACTGCTACTCACTGTTTTGGGGTCCCGGAGTGATTTCCATGATTAACGAACCCTGGGGTGCGTTTACGTGCCGGTCATCAACACTCGCAGTTTATGTCGATTCTGACCCGTTTCATGGACTATTACTCACCGTTTTGGGGTCACAAAGTGATTTCCATGCTTGTTGAACTCCAAGGTGTGCTTACGTGTCGGTCATCAACACTCATAGTTTTGGCCGATTTTGGCCTGTTACATGGACTATTACTCACTCTTTTAGGGTCCCGGAGTAATTTCCATGATTAACGAACCCTGGGGTGCGTTTACGTGTCGGTCATCAACACTCGCGGTTTTTGTCAATTCTGACCCGTTTCGTGGACTATTACTCACCGTTTTGGGGTCACAAAGTGATTTCCATGCTTGTTGAACCCCAAGGTGCGCTTACGTGGAGGTCATCAACATTGACAGTTTTGACCGATTCTGGCCCGTTCCGTGGACTATTACTCACTGTTTTGGGGTCTCGGAGAGACTTCCACGATTAATGAACCCTGGGGTGCTATTACGTGTCGGTCATCAACACTCACAGTTTTGGCCGATTTTGGCCCATTTCGTGGACTAATACTCACTGTTTTGGGGGCCCGGAGTGATTTCCGTGATTAACGAACCCTGGGGTGCGTTTACGTGTCGGTCATCAACACTCGCGGTTTTTGTTGATTTTGACCCGTTCCGTGGACTATTACTCACTGTTTTGGGATCTCGGAGTGACTTCCACGATCAATGAACCCTGGGGTGCTATTACGTGTCGATCATCAACACTAGCAGTTTTGGCCGATTCTGGCCCATTTCGTGGACTAGTACTCACTTTTTTGGGGCCCGGAGTGATTTCCACGATTTACGAACCCTGGGGTGCGTTTACGTGTCGGTCATCAACACTCGCGGTTTTTGTCGATTCTGACCCGTTTCATGGACTATTACTCACCGTTTTGGGGTCCCAGAGCGATTTCCATGGTTGTTCAACCCCAAGGTGCACTCATGTGCCGGCCATCAACACTCATAGTTTTGCCGATTCTGGCCCGTTTTGTGGACTATTACTCAATGTTTTGGCGTCCCGAAGAGATTTCCATGATTAACGAACCGCGGGGTGCGTTTACGTGTCAGTCATCAACACTCACAGTTTTGGCCGATTCTTTCCTGTTTCATGGACTACTACTCACTGTTTTGGGGCCCTGGAGTGTTTTGTACGATTAACGAACCCCGGGGTGCGCTTACTTGTCGGTGATCAACAATCGCGGTTTTTGTCGATTCTGACCCGTTTCATGAAATATTACTCACCGTTTTGGGGTCCCAAAGCGATTTCCATGGTTGTTGAACCCCAAGGTGCACTTAAGTGTAGGTCATCAACAATCGCAGTTTGGGCCGATTATGGCCTGTTTCTTGGACTATTACTTAGTTTTGGGGGTCCTGGAGTGATTTCCACAATTTGCGAACCCCGTGGTGCGTCTATGTGACGGTCATCAACACTCACAATTTTGGCCGATTCTGGTCCGTTTCGTGCACTATTACTCACCGCTTTGGGGTCCCAGAGCGATTTCCATGGTTGTTGAACCCCAAGGTGCAGTCACGTGTCGGTCATCAACGCTCACAGTTTCGGCCGATTCTGGCTCGTTTCGTGGACTATTACCCACTGTTTTGGGGTCCCGGAGTGATTTCCAAGGTTAATGAACCGCGGGGTGCGTTTACGTGTCGGTCATCAACACTCACAGTTTTGGCCAATTCTGGCCCGTTTTGTGGTGTATTACTCACTGTTTGGGGTCCTGGGGTGATTTCCACGATTAACGACCAGCGGAGTGCATTTACGTGTCGGTTATCAACACTCACGATTTTGGCCGATTCTGGCCCGTTTCATGGACTATTACTCACCGTTTTGGAGCCCCGGAGTAATTTCCATGATTAACGAACCCCGGGGTGCGCTTACCTGTCGGTTATCAACACTGACGGTTTTGTCGATTCTGACCCGTATCTTGGACTATTACTTAGTTTTGGGGGTCCTAGAGTGATTTCCACGATTTACGAACCCTCGTGTGCGTTTACGTGTCGGTCATCAACACTCATAGTTTTGGCCAATTCTGACGCGTTTCGTGCACTTTTACTCACCGTTTTGGGGTCCCAAAGTGATTTCCATAATTGTTGAACCCCAAGGTGCGCTTACGTGTCGGTCATCAACACTCATAGTTTTGGCCAATTCTGACCCGTTTCGTGGACTATTACTCACTATTTTGGGGTCCCAGAG
>NC_057807.1:8723096-8723712 GCF_018294505.1 Triticum aestivum
GGGGTCCCAGAGCGATTTCCATGGTTGTTGAACCCCAAGGTGCACTCACGTGTCAGTCATCAACGCTCACAGTTTCGGCCGATTCTGGCTTGTTTCGTGGACTATTACTCACTGTTTTGGGATCCCGGAGTGTTTCCACGGTTAATGAACCGCGGGGTGCGTTTACGTGTTGGTCATCAACACTCACAGTTTTGGCCGATTCTGGCCCGTTTTGTGGTGTATTATTCACTGTTTTGGGGTCCCGGGGTGATTTCCACGATTAATGAACCGCGGAGTGCGTTTACGTGTCGGTTATCAACACTCACGATTTTGGCCGATTCTGGCCCGTTTCATGGACTATTACTCACTGTTTTGGAGCCCCGGAGTAATTTCCATGATTAACGAACCCCGGGGTGCGCTTACCTGTCTGGTATCAACACTCGCGGTTTTGTCGATTCTGACCCGTTTCGTGGAATATTACTCACCGTTTTGGGGTCCGAAAGCGATTTCCATCATTGTTGAACCCCAAGGTGCCCTTAAGTGTAGGTCATCAACAATCGCAGTTTGGGCTGATTCTGGCCCGTTTCTTGGACTATTACTTAGTTTTGGGGTTCCCGGAGTGATTTCCACGATTTAT
>NC_057807.1:8723722-8724512 GCF_018294505.1 Triticum aestivum
GGGTGCGTTTACGTGTCGGTCATCAACACTCATGGTTTTGGCCGAGTCTGGCCCGTTTCATGGACTATTACTCACTGTTTTGGAGCCACGGAGTGATTTCCAGGATGAACGAACCCCAGGGTGCGTTTACCTGTCGGTCATCAACACTCGCGGTTTTTGTTGAACTTGACCCGTTTCGTGGACTATTACTCACCATTTTGTGATCCCAGAGCAATTTCCATGGTTGTTGAACCCCAAGGTGCGCTTACGTGTAGGTCATCAACAATCGCAGTTTGGGCCAATTCTGGCCCATTTCTTGGACTGTTACTTAGTTTTGGGGTTCCCGGAGTGATTTCCATGATTTACGAACCCCGTGGTGCGTTAATGTGTCGGTCATCAATAATCACAATTTTGGCCGATTCTGGTCCGTTTCGTGCACAATTACTCACCGTTTTGGGGTCCCAGAGCGATTTCCATGGTTGTTCAACCCCAAGGTGCACTCATGTGCCGGCCATCAACACTCATAGTTTTGCCGATTCTGGCCCGTTTTGTGGACTATTACTCAATGTTTTGGCGTCCCGAAGAGATTTCCATGATTAACGAACCGCGGGGTGCGTTTAGTGTCAGTCATCAACACTCACAGTTTTGGCCGATTCTTTCCTGTTTCATGGACTACTACTCACTGTTTTGGGGCCCTGGAGTGTTTTGTACGATTAACGAACCCCGGGGTGCGCTTACTTGTCGGTGATCAACAATCGCGGTTTTTGTCGATTCTGACCCGTTTCATGAAATATTACTCACCGTTTTGGGG
>NC_057807.1:8724522-8727569 GCF_018294505.1 Triticum aestivum
CGAGAACCCCGGGGTGCGTTTACGTGTCTGTCATGAACACTCACAGTTTTGGCCGATTCTGGCCCATTTTATGGATTATTACTCACTCTTTTGGGGGCCCGGTGTGATTTCCACGATTAACCAACCCCGGGGTACGTTTACGTGTCGGGCATCAACACTCATGGTTTTGGCCGAGTCTGGCCCGTTTCATGGACTATTACTCACTGTTTTGGAGCCACGGAGTGATTTCCACGATTAACGAACCCAGGGTGTGTTTACCTATCGGTCATCAACACTCGCGGTTTTTGTCGATTCTGACCCGTTTCGTGGACTATTACTCACCGTTTTGGGGTCCCAAAGCAATTTCCATGGTTGTGGAACCCAAGGTGCGCTTACGTGTAGGTCATCAACAATCGCAGTTTGGGCCGATTCTGGCCCATTTCCTGGACTATTACTTATTTTCGGGGGTCCCGGAGTGATTTCCATGATTTACGAACCACGTGGTGCGTTTACGTGTCGGTCATCAAAAATCACAATTTTGGCCGATTTTGCTCCGTTTCGTGCACTATTACTCACCATTTTGGGGTCCTAGAGCGATTTCCATGGTTGTTGAACGCCAAGGTTCACTCACGTGCCGGCCATCAACACTGATAGTTTTGGCCGATTCTGGCCCGTTTCGTGGACTATTGCTCACTCTTTTGGGGTGCCCGAGTGATTACCACGATTAACGAACCGCGGGGTGCATTTCCGTGTCGGTCGATTTCATCAACACTCACAGTTTTTACCGATTCTGGCCCGTTTTGTGGACTATTACTCACTGTTTTGGGGTCCCGGAGTGATTTCCACGATTAACGAACCGCGGGGTGCGTTTACGTGTCGGTCTTCAACACTCACAATTTTGGCCGATTCTTTCCCGTTTCATGGACTATTACTCACTGTTTTGGGGCCCCGGAGTGATTTCCATGATTAATGAACCCCGGGGTGCGCTTACCTGTCGGTTATCAACACTCGAGGTTTTTGTCGATTCTGACTCGTTTTGTGGAATATTACTCACCATTTTGGGGTCCGAAAGCGATTTCCATCGTTGTTGAACCCCAAGGTACGCTTAAGTGTAGGTCATCAACAATCGCAGTTTGGGCTGATTCTGGCCCATTTCTTGGACTATTACTTAGTTTTGGGGGTCCCGGAGTGATTTGCATGATTTACAAACCCTCGTGTGCATTTACGTGTCGGTCATCAACAATCACAGTTTTGGCCAATTCTGACGCGTTTCGTGGACTTTTACTCACCGTTTTGGGGTCCCGAAGTGATTTTCATAATTGTTGAACCCCAAGATGCGCTTAGGTGTCGGTCATCAACACTCACAGCATTGGCCAATTCTGACCCGTTTCGTGGACTATTACTCACTGTTTTGGGGTCTCGGTGTGATTTCACGATTAACGAACCACAGGGTGCGTTTACGTGTCGGTCATCAACACTCACAGTTTTGGCCGATTCTGGCCCGTTTCGTGGACTAGTACTCACTGTTTTGGGGTCCGAGAGTGATTTCCACGATTAAGGAACCCAGGGTGCGTTTATGTGTCGGTCATGAACAGTCACAGTTTTGGCCGATTCTGGCCCTTTTCGTGGATTATTACTCACTGTTTTGGGGTCCCGTTCTGATTTCCACGATTAACGAACCCCGTGATGCGTTTACGTGTCAGTCATCAACACTCACAGTTTTGGTCGATTCTTTCCTGTTACATGGACTACTACTCACTATTTTGGGGCCCCGGAGTGATTTCCACGATTAACGAACCCTGAGGTGCGCTTACTTCTCGGTGATCAACACTCGCGGTTTTTGTTGATTCTGACCCGTTTCGTGAAATATTACTCACCGTTTTGGGGTCCCAAAGCGATTCCCATGGTTGGTGAAGCCCAAGGTGCACTTTAGTGTAGGTCATCAACAATCGCAGTTTGGGCCGATTATGACCCGTTTCTTGGACTATTACTTAGTTTTGGGGGTCCCAGAGTGATTTCCACAATTTGCGAACCCCGTGGTCCGTTTATGTGTCAGTCAACACTCACAATTTTGGCCGATTCTGGTCCGTTTCGTGCACTATTACTCACCGTTTTGGGGTCCAAGAGCGATTTCCATGGTTGTTGAACCCCAAGGTGCACTCACGTGTCGGTCATCAACACTCACAGTTTCGGCCGATTTGGGGTCCCGGAGTGATTTCCATGGTTAACGAACCGCGGGGTGCGTTTACGTGTCGGTCATCAACACTCATAGTTTTGGCCGATTCTGGCCCGTTTTGTGGTGTATTACTCACTGTTTTGGGGTCCCAGGGTGATTTCCACGATTAATGAACCGCGGAGTGCGTTTATGTGTCGGTTATCAACACTCACGATTTTGGCCGCTTCTGGCCCGTTTCATGGATTATTACTCACTGTTTTGGAGCCCCGGAGTAATTTCCATGATTAACGAACCCCGGGGTGCACTTACCTGTCTGGTATCGACACTCGCGGTTTTGTCGATTCTGACCCGTTTCGTGGAATATTACTCACCGTTTTGGGGTCCGAAAGCGATTTCTATCGTTGTTGAACCCCAAGGTGCGCTTAAGTGTAGGTCATCAACAATCGCAGTTTGGGCTGATTCTGGCCCGTTTCTTGGACTATTACTTAGTTTTGGGGGTCCCGGAGTGATTTCCACGATTCATGAACCCTCGTTTGCGTTTACGTGTCGGTCATCAACACTCAAAGTTTTGGCCAATTCTGACGCGTTTCGTGGACTTTTACTCACCGTTTTGGGGTCCCAAAGTGATTTCCATAATTGTTGAACCCAAGGTGCGCTTACGTGTCGGTCATTAACACTCACAGTTTTGGCCAATTCTGACCCGTTTCGTGGACTATTACTTACTGTTTTGGGGTCCCGGAGTGATTTCACGATTAACGAACCGCGGGGTGCGTTTACGTGTCGGTCATCAACACTCACAGTTTTGGCCGATTCTGGCCCGTTTCGTGGACTATTACTCACTATTTTGGGGTCCCGGAGTGATTTCACAATTAACGAACCGCGGGGTGCGTTT
>NC_057807.1:8727811-8728209 GCF_018294505.1 Triticum aestivum
ATTTCCACGATTTATGAACCCTCGTGTGCGTTTACGTGTCGGTCGTCAACACTCATAGTTTTGGCCAATTCTGACGCGTTTCGTGGACTTTTACTCACCGTTTTGGGGTCCCAAAGTGATTTCCATAATTCTTGAACCCAAGGTGCGCTTACGTGTCGGTCATTAACACTCACAGTTTTGGCCAATTCTGACCCGTTTCGTGGACTATTACTCACCGTTTTGGGGTCCCGGAGTGATTTCATGATTAACGAACTGCGGGGTGCGTTTACGTGTCGGTCATCAACACTCACAGTTTTGGCCGATTCTGGCCCGTTTCGTGGACTATTACTCACTGTTTTGGGGTCCGAGAGTGATTTCCACGATTAACGAACCCCAGGGTGCGTTTACGTGTCGGTCAT
>NC_057807.1:8728237-8729769 GCF_018294505.1 Triticum aestivum
GTGGACTATTACTCACTGTTTTGGGGTCCGAGAGTGATTTCCACGATTAACGAACCCCAGGGTGCGTTTACATGTCGGTCATGAACACTCACAGGTTTGGCCGATTCTGGCCCGTTTCGTGGATTATTACTCACTGTTTTGGGGTCCTGGTGTGATTTCCACGATTAACGAACCCCGGGGTGCCTTTTCCTGTCAGTCATCAACACTCGCGGTTTTGTCGATTCTGACCCGTTTCGTGGACTATTACTCACCGTTTTGGGGTCCCAAAGCAATTTCCATGGTTGTTGAACCCAAGGTGCGCTTACGTGTAGGTCATCAACAATCGCAGTTTGGGCCGATTCTGGCCCATTTCCTGGACTATTACTTATTTTCGGGGGTCCCGGAGTGATTTCCACGATTTACAAACCACGTGGTGCGTTTATGTGTCGGTCATCAAAAATCACAATTTTGGCCGATTTTGGTCCAGTTTCATGCACTATTACTCACCATTTTGGGGTCCCAGAGCGATTTCCATGGTTGTTGAACCCCAAGGTTTACTCACGTGCCGGCCATCAACACTGATAGTTTTGGCCGATTCTGGCCCGCTCGTGGACTATTGCTCACTCTTTTGGTGTCCCGGAGTGATTTCCACGGTTAACGAACCACGGGGTGCGTTTCCGTATCGGTCGATTTCATCAACACTCACAGTTTTGGCCGATTATGGCCCGTTTTGTGGAATATTACTCACTGTTTTGGGGTCCCGGAGTGATTTCCACGATTAACGAACCGCGGGGTGCGTTTACGTGTCGGTCTTCAACACTCATAGTTTTGGCCGATTCTTTCCCGTTTCATGGACCATTACTCACTGTTTTGGGGCCCCGGAGTGATTTCCATGATTAACGAACCCCGGGGTGCGCTTACCTCTCGGTTATCAACACTCGCGGTTTTTGTCGATTCTGACCCGTTTTGTCGAATATTACTCACCGTTTTGGGGTCCAAAAGCGATTTCCATCGTTGTTGAACCCCAAGGTCCGCTTAAGTGTAGGTCATCAACAATCGCAGTTTGGGCTGATTCTGGCCCGCTTCTTGGACTATTACTTAGTTTCGGGGGTCCCGGAGTGATTTCCACGATTTACGAACCCTCGTGTGCATTTACGTGTCGGTCATCAACAATCATAGTTTTGGCCAATTTTGACGCATTTCGTGGACTTTTACTCACCGTTTAGGGGTCCCAAAGTGATTTCCATAATTGTTGAACCCCAAGGTGCGCTTACGTGTTGGTCATCAACACTCACAGTTTTGACCAATTCTGACCCGTTTCGTGGAGTATTACTCACTGTTTTGGGGTCCCGGAGTGATTTCACGATTAACGAACCACGGGGTGCGTTTACGTGTCGGTCATCAACACTCACAGTTTTGGCCGATTCTGTCCCGTTTCATGGACTATTACTCACTGTTTTGGGGTCCGAGAGTGATTTCCACGATTAAGGAACCCAGGGTGCGTTTACGTGTCGGTCATGAACAGTCACAGTTTTGGCCGATTCTGGCCCGTT
>NC_057807.1:8730932-8734909 GCF_018294505.1 Triticum aestivum
CGAACCCCGGGGTGCGTTTACGTGTCGGTCATCAACACTCATGGTTTTGGCCGAGTCTGGCCCGTTTCATGGACTATTACTCACTGTTTTGGAGCCACGGAGTGATTTCTACGATTAACGAACCCAGGGTGCGTTTACCTGTCGGTTATCAACACTCGCGGTTTTTGTCGATTCTGACCCGTTTCGTGGACTATTACTCACCATTTTGTGATCCCAGAGCGATTTCCATGGTTATTGAACCCCAAGGTGCGCTTACGTGTAGGTCATCAACAATCGCAGTTTGGGCCGATTCTGGCCCATTTCTTGGACTATTACTTAGTTTTGGGGTTCCCGAAGTGATTTCCATGATCTACGAACCCCGTGGTGCGTTAATGTGTCGGTCATCAATAATCACAATTTTGGCCGATTCTGGTCCGTTTCATGCACAATTACTCACCGTTTTGGGGTCCTAGAGCGATTTCCATTGTTGTTCAACCCCTAGGTGCACTCACGTGCCGGCCATCAAGACTCGTAGTCTTGGCCGATTCTGGCCCGTTTTGTGGACTATTACTCACTGTTTTGGCGTCCCGAAGAGATTTCCACGATTAACGAACCGCGGGGTGCGTTTACGTGTCAGTCATCAACATTCACAGTTTTGGCCGATTCTTTCCTGTTTCATGGACAACTACTCACTGTTTTGGGGCCCTAGAGTCTCTTCCACGATTAACGAACCCTGGGGTGCGCTTACTTGTCGGGGATCAACACTCACCATTATGGGGTCCCAAAGCGATTTCCATGGTTTTTGAACCCCAAGGTGCCCTTAAGTGTAGGTCATCAACAATCGCAGTTTGGGCCAATTATGGCCCGTTTCTTGGACTATTACTTAGTGTTGGGGGTCCCGGAGTGATTTCCACAATTTGCGAACCCCGTGGTGCGTTTATGTGTCGGTCATCAACACTCACAATTTTGGCCGATTCTGGTCCATTTCGTGCACTATTACTCACCGTTTTGCGGTCCCAGAGCGATTTCCATTGTTGTTGAACCCCAAGGTGCACTTAGGTGACGGTCATCAACGCTCATAGTTTCGGCCGATTCTGGCTTGTTTCGTGGACTATTACTCACTGATTTGGGGCCCCGGAGTGATTTCCACGGTTAACGAACCGCGGGGTGCGTTTACGTGTCGGTCATCAACACTCACAGTTTTGGCCGATTCTGGCCCGTTTGTGGTGTATTACTCACTGTTTTGGGGTCCCAGGGTGATTTCCACGATTAACGAACCGCGGAGTGCGTTTAAGTGTCGGTTATCAACACTCACGATTTTGGCCGATTCTGGCCCGTTTCATGGACTATTACTCACTGTTTTGGAGACCCGGAGTAATTTCCATGATTAACGAACCCTGGGGTGCGCTTACCTGTCTGGTATCAACACTCGCGGTTTTTGTCGATTCTGACCTGTTTCGTGGAATATTACTCACCGTTTTGGGGTCCGAAAACGATTTCCATCGTTGTTGAACCCCAAGGTGCGCTTAAGTGTAGGTCATCAACAATCACAGTTTGGCCTGATTCTGGCCCGTTTCTTGGACTATTACTTAGTTTTGGGGGTCCCGGAGTTATTTCCACGATTTATGAACCCTCGTGTGCGTTTACGTGTCGGTCGTCAACACTCATAGTTTTGGCCAATTCTGACGCGTTTCGTGGACTTTTACTCACCGTTTTGGGGTCCCAAAGTGATTTCCATAATTCTTGAACCCAAGGTGCGCTTACGTGTCGGTCATTAACACTCACAGTTTTGGCCAATTCTGACCCGTTTCGTGGACTATTACTCACCGTTTTGGGGTCCCGGAGTGATTTCATGATTAACGAACTGCGGGGTGCGTTTACGTGTCGGTTATCAACACTCACAGTTTTGGCCGATTCTGGCCCGTTTCGTGGACTATTACTCACTGTTTTGGGGTCCGAGAGTGATTTCCACGATTAACGAACCCCAGGGTGCGTTTACGTGTCGGTCATGAACACTCAGAGTTTTGGCCGATTCTGGCCCGTTTCGTGGATTATTACTCACTGTTTTGGGGTCCCGGTGTGATTTCCACGATTAACGAACCCCGGGGTGCGTTTACGTGTCGGTCATGAACACTCATGGTTTTGGCCGAGTCTGGCCCGTTTCATGGACTATTACTCACTGTTTTGGAGCCACGGAATGATTTCCACGATTAACGAACCCCAGGGTGTGTTTACCTGTCAGTCATCAGCACTCGCGGTTTTTGTCGATTCTGACCCGTTTAGTGGACTATTACTCACCATTTTGTGATCCCAGAGCAATTTCCATGGTTGTTGAACCCCAAGGTGCGCTTACGTGTAGGTCATCAACAATCGCAGTTTGGGCCGATTCTGGCCCATTTCTTGGACTATTACTTAGTTTTGGGGTTCCCGGAGTGATTTCCATGATTTACGAACCCTGTGGTGCGGTAATGTGTCGGTCATCAATAATCACAATTTTGGCCGATTCTGGTCCGTTTCGTGCACAATTACACACCGTTTTGGGGTCCCAGAGCGATTTCCATGGTTGTTCAACCCAAAGTTGCACTCACGTGCCGGCCATCAACACTCGTAGTCTTGGCCGATTCTGGCCCGTTTTGTGGACTATTACTCACTGTTTTGGCATCCCGAGGAGATTTCCATGATTAACGAACCGCGGGGTGCGTTTACGTGTCAGTCATCAACACTCACAGTTTTGGCCGATTCTTTCCTGTTTCATGGACAACTAGTCACTGTTTTGGCGCCCTAGAGTGATTTCCACGATTAACGAACCCTGGGATGCGCTTACTTGTCGGGGATCAACACTCTCGTTTTTTGTCGATTCTGACCCGTTTCGTGAAATATTACTCACCATTATGGGATCCCAAAGCGATTTCCATGGTTTTTGAACCCCAAGGTGCACTTAAGTGTAGGTCATCAACAATCGCAGTTTGGGCCAATTATGGCTCGTTTCTTGGACTATTACTTAGTTTTGGGGGTCCCGGAGTGATTTCTACAATTTGCGAACCCCGTGGTGCGTTTATGTGTCGGTCATCAACACTCACAATTTTGGCCGATTGTGGTCCATTTCGTGTACTATTACTCACTGTTTTGGGGTCCCAGCGCGATTTCCATGGTTGTTGAACCCCAAGGTGCACTCACGTGTCAGTCATCAACGCTCACAGTTTCGGTCGATTCTGGCTTGTTTCGTGGACTATTACTCACTGTTTTGGGGTCCCGGAGTGATTTCCACGGTTAACGAACCGCGTGGTGCGTTTACGTGTCGATCATCAACACTCACAGTTTTGGCCGATTCTGGCCCGTTTCGTGGATTATTACTCACTGCTTTGGGGTCCCGGTGTGATTTCCACGATTAACGAACCGCGGAGTGCGTTTACGTGTCAGTTATCAACACTCATGGTTTTGGCCGATTCTGGCCCGTTTCATGGACTATTACTCACTGTTTTGGAGCCACGGAGTAATTTCCATGATTAACGAACCCCGGGGTGCGCTTACCTGTCTGGTATCAACACTCGCGGTTTTGTCGATTCTGACCTGTTTCTGGAATATTACTCACCGTTTTGGGGTCCGAAAACGATTTCCATCGTTGTTGAACCCAAAGGTGCGCTTAAGTGTAGGTCATCAACAATCACAGTTTGGCCTGATTCTGGCCCGTTTTTTGGACTATTACTTAGTTTTGGGGGTCCCGGAGTGATTTCCACGATTTATGAACCCTCGTGTGCGTTTACGTGTCGGTCGTCAACACTCATAGTTTTGGCCAATTCTGACGCGTTTCGTGGACTTTTACTCACCGTTTTGGGGTCCCAAAGTGATTTCCATAATTCTTGAACCCAAGGTGCGCTTACGTGTCGGTCATTAACACTCACAGTTTTGGCCAATTCTGACCCGTTTCGTGGACTATTACTCACCGTTTTGGGGTCCCGGAGTGATTTCATGATTAACGAACCGCGGGGTGCGTTTAC
>NC_057807.1:8735477-8736791 GCF_018294505.1 Triticum aestivum
GTGATTTCCACGATTAACGAACCCCGGGGTGCGTTTACGTGTCGGTCATCAACACTCATGGTTTTGGCCGAGTCTGGCCCGTTTCATGGACTATTACTCACTGTTTTCGAGCCACGGAATGATTTCCACGATTAACGAACCCCAGGGTGTGTTTACCTGTCGGTCATCAACACTCGCGGTTTTTGTCGATTCTGACCCGTTTAGTGGACTATTACTCACCATTTTGTGATCCCAGAGCGATTTCCATGGTTGTTGAACCCCAAGGTGCGCTTACGTGTAGGTCATCAACAATCGCAGTTTGGGCCGATTCTGGCCCATTTCTTGGACTATTACTTAGTTTTGGGGTTCCCGGAGTGATTTCCATGATTTACGAACCCTGTGGTGCGTTAATGTGTCGGTCATCAATAATCACAATTTTGGCCGATTCTGGTCCGTTTCGTGCACAATTACTCACCGTTTTGGGGTCCCAGAGCGATTTCCATGGTTGTTCAACCCAAAGTTGCACTCACGTGCCGGCCATCAACACTCATAGTTTTGGCGATTCTTTCCTGTTTCATGGACTACTACTCACTGTTTTGGGGCCCTAGAGTGATTTCCACGATTAACGAACCCCGGGGTGCGCTTACTTGTCGGTGATCAACACTCGCGGTTTTTGTCGATTCTGACCCGTTTCGTGAAATATTACTCACCGTTTTAGGGTCCCAAAGCGATTTCCATGGTTGTTGAACCCCAAGGTGCACTTAAGTGTAGGTCATCAACAATCGCAGTTTGGGCCGATTATGGCCCGTTTCTTGGACTATTACTTAGTTTTGGGGGTCCCGGAGTGATTTCCACAATTTGCGAACCCCGTGGTGCGTTTATGTGTCGGTCATCAACACTCACAATTTTGGCCGATTCTGGTCCGTTTCGTGCACTATTACTCACCGCTTTGGGGTCCCAGAGTGATTTCCATGGTTGTTGAACCCCAAGGCGCACTCACGTGTCGGTCATCAACGCTCACAGTTTCGGCCAATTCTGGCTTGTTTCGTGGACTATTACTCACCGTTTTGGGGTCCCGGAGTGATTTCCATGGTTAACGAACCGCGGGGTGCATTTACGTGTCGGTCATCAACACTCATAGTTTTGGCCGATTCTGGCCCGTTTTGTGGTGTATTACTCACTGTTTTGGGGTCCCGAAGTGATTTCCACGGTTAACGAACCGCGGGGTGCGTTTCCGTGTCGGTCGATTTCATCAACACTCACAGTTTTGGCAGATTCTGGCCCGTTTTGTGGACTATTACTCACTATTTTGGGGCCCCGGAGTGATTTCCACAA
>NC_057807.1:8736897-8737516 GCF_018294505.1 Triticum aestivum
AATTAACGAACCGCGGGATGCGTTTACGCGTTGGTCTTCAACACTCACCGTTTTGGGGTCCGAGAGCGATTTCCATGGTGGTTGAACCCCAAGGTGCACTCACGTGTCGGTCATCAACACTCACAGTTTCGGCCGATTCTGGCTCGTTTCGTGGACTATTACTCACTGTTTTGGGGTCCCGGAGTAATTTCCACGGTTAACGAAACGAGGGGTGCGTTTACATGTTGGTCATCAACACTCACAGTTTTGGCCGATTCTGGCCTGTTTTGTGGTGTATTACTCACTGTTTTGGGGTCCCGTGGTGATTTCCACGATTAATGAACCGCGGGGTGCGTTTACGTGTCGGTTATCAACACTCACGATTTTGGCCGATTCTGGCCCGTTTCATGGACTATTACTCACTGTTTTGGAGCCCCGGAGTAATTTCCATGATTAACGAACCCCGGGGTGCCCTTACCTGTCGGTCATCAACCCTCGTGTGCGTTTACGTGTCGGTCATCAACACTCACAGTTTTGGCCAATTCTGACGCGTTTCGTGGACTTTTACTCACCGTTTTGTGGTCCCAAAGTGATTTCCATAATTGTTGAACCCAAGGTGCGTTTACGTGTCGGTCATTAA
>NC_057807.1:8739161-8742118 GCF_018294505.1 Triticum aestivum
TGGCCGATCCTGTCCTGTTTCATGGACTATTACTCACTGTTTTGGGGTCCGAGAGTGTTTTCCATGATTAACGAACCCCGGGGTGCGTTTACGTGTCGGTCATGAACACTCTCAGTTTTGGCCGATTCTGGCCCGTTTCGTGGATTCTTACTCACTGTTTAGGGGTCCCGGTGTGATTTCCACGATTAACGAACCCCGGGGTGCGTTTACGTTTTGGTCATCAACACTCATGGTTTTGGCCGAGTCTGGCCCGTTTCATGGACTATTACTCACTGTTTTGGAGCCACGGAGTGATTTCCACGATTAACGAACCCCAGGGTGCGTTTACCTGTCGGTCATCAACACTCGCGGTTTTTGTTGATTCTGACCCGTTTCGTGGACTATTACTCACCATTTTGTGATCCGAGAGCGATTTCCATGGTTGTTGAACCCCAAGGTGCGCTTACGTGTAGGTCATCAACAATCGCAGTTTGGGCCGATTCTGGCCCATTTCTTGGACTATTACTTAGTTTTGGGGTTCTCGGAGTGATTTCCATGATTTACGAACCCCGTGGTGCGTTAATGTGTCGGTCATCAATAATCACAATTTTGGCCGATTCTGGTCCGTTTCGTGCACAATTACTCACCGTTTTGGGGTCCCAGAGCGATTTCCATGGTTGTTCAACCCCAAGGTGCACTCACGTGCCGGCCATCAACACTCATAGTTTTGGCCGATTCTGGCCCGTTTTGTGGACTATTACTCACTATTTTGGCGTCCCGAAGAGATTTCCACGATTAACGAACCGCGGGGTGCGTTTACATGTCAGTCATCAACACTCACAGTTTTGGCCGATTCTTTCCTGTTTCATGGACTACTACTCACTGTTTGGGGGCCTCGGAGTGATTTCCACGATTAACGAACCCCGGGGTGCGCTTACTTGTCGGTGATCAACACTCGCGGTTTTTGTCGATTCTGACCCGTTTCGTGAAATATTACTCACCGTTTTGGGGACCCAAAGCGATTTCCATGGTTGTTGAACCCCAAGATGCACTTAAGTGTAGGTCATCAACAATCGCAGTTTAGGCCGATTATGGCCCGTTTTTTGGACTTTTACTTAGGTTTGGGGGTCCCGGAGTGATTTCCAAAATTTGCGAACCCCGTGGTGCGTTTATGTGTCGGTCATCAACACTCACAATTTTGGCTGATTCTGGTCCGTTTCGTGCACTATTACTCACTGTTTTGGGGTCCTAGAGCGATTTCCATGGTTGTTGAACCCCAAGGTGCACTGACGTGTCGGTCATCAACACTCACAGTTTCGGCCGATTTTGGCACGTTTCGTGGACTATTACTCACTGTTTTGGGGTCCCGGAGTGATTTCCACGGTTAATGAACCGCGGGGTGCGTTTACGTGTCGGTCATCAACACTCACAGTTTTGGCCAATTCTGGCCCGTTTTGTGGTGTATTACTCACTGTTTTGGGGTCCCGGGGTGATTTCCACGATTAACGAACTGCAGAGTGCGTTTACGTGTCGGTTATCAACACTCACGATTTTGGCCGATTCTGGCCCGTTTCATGGACTATTACTCACTGTTTTGGAGCCCCGGAGTAATTTCCATGATTAACGAACCCCGGGGTGCGCTTACCTGTCGGTTAACAACACTCGCGGTTTTGTCGATTCTGACCCGTTTCGTGGAATATTACTCACGGTTTTGGGGTCCGAAAGCGATTTCCATCGTTGTTGAACCCCAAGGTGCGTTTAAGAGTAGGTTATCAACAATCGCAGTTTGGGCTAATTCTGGCCCGTTTCTTGGACTATTACTTAGTTTTGGGGGTCCCGGAGTGATTTCCATGATTTACGAACCCTCGTGTGCGTTTACGTGTCGGTCATCAACACTCACAGTTTTGGCCAATTCTGGCGCGTTTCGTGGACTTTTACTCACCGTTTTGGGGTCCCAAAGTGATTTCCATAATTGTTGAACCCCAAGGTGCGCTGATGTGTCTGTCATCAACACTCACAGTTTTGGCCGATTCTGGCCCGTTTCGTGGACTATTACTCATTGTTTTGGGGTCCGAGAGTGATTTCCACGATTAACGAACCCCCGGGTGCGTTTACGTGTCGGTCATCAACACTCATGGTTTTGGCCGAGTCTGGCCCGTTTCATGGACTATTACTCACTGTTTTGGAGCCATGGAGTGATTTCCACGATTAACGAAGCCCAGGGTGTGTTTACCTGTCGGTCATCAACACTCACGGTTTTTGTCGATTCTGACCCGTTTCGTGGACTATTACTCACCGTTTTGGGGTCCCAAA
This sequence comes from Triticum aestivum, assembly GCF_018294505.1. NCBI lineage: Eukaryota > Viridiplantae > Streptophyta > Magnoliopsida > Poales > Poaceae > Triticum > Triticum aestivum. The sequence goes on from NC_057807.1 coordinate 8,741,454, forward strand.
GCAATTTCCATGGTTGTTGAACCCAAGGTGCGCTTACGTGTAGGTCATCAACAATCGCAGTTTGGGCCGATTCTGGCCCATTTCCTGGACTATTACTTATTTTCGGGGGTCCCGGAGTGATTTCCATGATTTACGAACCACGTGGTGCATTTACGTGTCGGTCATCAAAAATCACAATTTTGGCCGATTTTGGTCCGTTTCGTGCACTATTACTCACGATTTTGGGGTCCCAGAGCAATTTCCATGGTTGTTGAACCCCAAGGTTCACTCACGTGCCGGCCATCAACACTCATAGTTTTGGCCGATTCTGGCCCGTTTCGTGGACTATTGCTCACTCTTTTGGGGTCACGGAGTGATTTGCACGATTAACGAACCGCGGGGTGCGTTTCCGTGTCGGTCGATTTCATCAACACTGACAGTTTTGGCCGATTTTGGCCCGTTTTGTGGACTATTACTCACTGTTTTGGGGTCCCGGAGTGATTTCCATGATTAACGAACCGCGGGGTGCGTTTACGTGTCGGTCCTCAACGCTCACAGTTTTTGCCGATTCTTTCCCGTTTCATGGACTATTACTCACTGTTTTGGGGCCCCGGAGTGATTTCCATGATTAACGAACCCCGGGGTGCGCTTACCTGTCGGTTATCAACACTCGCGGTCTTTGTCGA
>NC_057807.1:8743428-8748125 GCF_018294505.1 Triticum aestivum
CGTTTACGTGTCGGTCATCAACACTCATGATTTTGGCCGATTCTGGCCCTTTTCGTGGATTATTACTCACTGTTTTGGGGTCCCGTTGTGATTTCCACGATTAACGAACCCCGTGGTGCGTTTACGTGTCAGTCATCAACACTCACAGTTTTGGTCCATTCTTTCCTGTTACATGGACTACTACTCACTGTTTTGTCGATCTGACCCGTTTCGTGGAATATTACTCACCGTTTTGGGGTCCGAAAGCGATTTCCATCGTTGTTGAACCCAAAGGTGCGCTTAAGTGTAGGTCATCAACAATCGCAGTTTGGGCTGATTCTGGCCTGTTTCTTGGACTATTACTTAGTTTTGGGGGTCCCGGAGTGATTTCCACGATTTATGAACCCTCGTGTGCGTTTACGTGTCGGTCATCAACACTCACAGTTTTGGCCAATTCTGACATGTTTCGTGGACTTTTACTCACCGTTTTGGGGTCCCAAAGTGATTTCCATAATTGTTGAACCCAAGGTGCGCTTACGTGTCGGTCATTAACACTCACAGTTTTGGCCAATTCTGACCCGTTTCATGGACTATTACTCACTGTTTTGGGGTCCGAGAGTGATTTCCACATTAAGGAACCCGGGGTGCGTTTACGTGTCGGTCATGAACAGTCACAGTTTTGGCCGAATCTGGCCCTTTTCGTGGATTATTACTCACTGTTTTGGGGTCCCGTTGTGATTTCCATGATTAACGAACCCCGTGGTGCGTTTACGTGTCAATCATCAACACTCACAGTTTTGGTCGATTCTTTCCTGTTACATGGACTACTACTCACAGTTTTGGGGCCCCGGAGTGATTTCCACGATTAACGAACCCCGGGGTGCGCTTACTTGTCGGTGATCAACACTCGCGGTTTTTGTCGATTCTGACCCGTTTCGTGAAATATTACTCACCGTTTTGGGGACCCAAAGCGATTTCCATGGTTGTTGAACCCCAAGGTGCACTTTAGTGTATGTCATCAACAATCGCAGTTTGGGCCGATTATGGCCCGTTTCTTGGACTATTACTTAGTTTTGGGGGTCCCAGAGTGATTTCCACAATTTGCGAACCCCGTGGTGTGTTTATGTGTCGGTCATCAACACTCACAATTTTGGCCGATTCTGGTCCGTTTCGTGCACTATTACGCACCGTTTTGGGGTCCCAGAGTGATTTCCTTGGTTGTTGAACCCCAAGGTCCACTCACGTGTCGGTCATCAACACTCACAGTTTCGGCCGATTCTGGCTCGTTTCGTGGACTATTACTCACTGTTTTGGGGTCCCGGAGTGATTTCCACGGTTAAAGAACCGCGGGGTGCGTTTACGTGTCGGTCATCAACACTCACAGTTTTGGTTGATTCTGGCCCGTTTTGTGGTGTATTACTCACTGTTTTTGGGTCCAGGGGTGATTTCCACGATTAACGAACCGCGAAGTCCTTTTACGTGTTGGTTATCAACACTCACGATTTTGGCCAATTCTGGCCCGTTTTATGGACTATTACTCACTGTTTTCGAGCCCTGGGTGTGCTTACCTGTCTGGTATCAACACTCGCGGTTTTGTCGATTCTGACCCGTTTCGTGGAATATTACTCACCGTTTTGGGGTCCGAAAGCGATTTCCATCGTTGTTGAACCCCAAGGTGCGCTTAAGAGTAGATCGTCAACAATTGCAGTTTGGGCTGATTCTGGCCCGTTTCTTGGACTATTACTTAGTTTTGGGGGTCCCTGAGTGATTTCCATGATTTATGAACCCTCGTGTGCGTTTACGTGTCGGTCATCAACACTCACAGTTTTGGTCAATTCTGACACGTTTCATGGACTTTTACTCACCGTTTTGGGGTCCCAAAGTGATTTCCATAATTGTTGAACCCAAGGTGCGCTTACGTGTCGGTCATTAACACTCACAGTTTTGGCCAATTCTGACCCGTTTCATGGACTATTACTCACTGTTTTGGGGTCCCAGAGTGATTTCACGATTAACGAACCGCGGGGTGCATTTATGAATTCTGACACGTTTCGTGGACTATTACTCACAGTTTTGGCCGATTCTCGCCCGTTTCGTGGATTATTACTCACTGTTTTGGGGTCCCGGTGTGATTTCCACGATTAACGAACCCCGGGGTGCGTTTACGTGTCGGTCATCAACACTCATGGTTTTGGCCAAGTCTGGCCCGTTTCATGGACTATTACTCACTGTTTTGGAGCCACGGAGTGATTTCCACGATTAACGAATCCCATGGTGCGTTTACCTGTCGGTCATCAACACTCGTGGTTTTTGTCGATTCTGACCCGTTTCGTGGACTATTACTCACCGTTTTGGGGTCCCAAAGAAATTTCCATGGTTGTTGAACCCAAGGTGCGCTCACGTGTAGGTCATCAACAATCGCAGTTTGGGCCGATTCTTGCCCATTTCCTGGACTATTACTTATTTTCGGGGGTCCCGGAGTGATTTCCGCGATTTATGAACCACGTGGTGCGTTTACGTGTCGGCCATCAAAAATCACAATTTTTGCCGATTTTGGTCCGTTTCGTGCACTATTACTCACCATTTTGGTGTCCCAGAGCGATTTCCATGGTTGTTGAACCCCAAGGTTCACTCACGTGCCGGCCATCAACACTCATAGTTTTGGCCGATTCTGGCCCATTTCGTGGACTATTGCTAACTCTTTTGGGGTCCCGGAGTGATTTCCACGTTTAACGAACCGCGGGGTGCGTTTCCGTGTCGGTCGGTTTCATCAACACTCACAGTTTTGGCCGATTCTGGCCCGTTTTGTGGACTATTACTCACTATTTTGGGATCCCGGAGTGATTTCCACGATTAACGAACCGCGGGGTGCGTTTACGTGTCGGTCTTCAACACTCACAGTTTTGGCCGATTCTTTCCCGTTTCATGGACCATTACTCACTGTTTTGGGGCCCTAGAGTGATTTCCATGATTAACGAACCCCGGTGTGCGCTTACCTGTCGGTTATCAACACTCACGGTTTTTGTCGATTCTGACCCGTTTTGTGGAATATTACTCACCGTTTTGGGGTTCGAAAGCGATTTCCATCGTTGTTGAACCCCAAGGTGCGCTTAAGTGTAGGTTATCAACAATCGCAGTTTGGGCTGATTCTGGCCCGTTTCTTGGACTATTACTTAGTTTTGGGGGTCCCGTAGTGATTTCAATACTCACAGTTTTGGCCAATTATGAAGCGTTTCGTGGACTTTTACTCACCGTTTTGGGGTCCCAAAGTGATTTCAATAATTGTTGAACCCCAAGGTGCGCTTACGTGTTGGTCATCAACACTCACAGTTTTGGCCAATTCTGACTCGTTTCGTGGACTATTACTCACTGTTTTGGGGTCCCGGAATGATTTCACGATTAACGAACCGCGGGGTGCGTTTACGTGTCGGTCATCAACACTCACAGTTTTGGCTGATTTTGGCCCGTTTCATGGACTATTACTCACTGTTTTGGGGTCCGAGAGTGATTTCCACGATTAAGGAACCCGGGGTGCGTTTACGTGTCGGTCGTGAACAGTCACAGTTTTGGCCGATTCTGGCCTGTTTCGTGGATTATTACTCACTGTTTTGGGGTCCCGTTGTGATTTCCACGATTAACGAACCCCGTGGTGCGTTTACGTGTCAGTCATCAACACTCACAGTTCTGGCCGATTCTTTCCTGTTACATGGACTACTACTCACTGTTTTGGGGCCCCGGAGTGATTTCCACGATTAACGAACCCCGGGGTGCGCTTACTTGTTGGTGATCAACACTCGCGGTTTTTGTCGATTCTGACCCTTTTCGTGAAATATTACTCACCGTTTTGGGGTCCCAAAGAGATTTCCATGGTTGTTGAACCCCAAGGTGCACTTAAGTGTAGGTTATCAACAATCGCAGTTTGGGCCGATTATGGCCCGTTTCTTGGACTATTACTTAGTTTTGGGGCTCCCGGAGTGATTTCCACAATTTGCGAACCCCGTGGTGCGTTTATGTGTCGGTCATCAAAAATCACAATTTTGGCCGATTTTGGTCCGTTTCGTGCACTATTACTCACCATTTTGGTGTCCCAGAGCGATTTCCATGGTTGTTGAACCCCAAGGTTCACTCACGTGCCGGCCATCAACACTCATAGTTTTGGCCGATTCTGGCCCATTTCGTGGACTATTGCTAACTCTTTTGGGGTCCCGGAGTGATTTCCACGTTGAACGAACCGTGGGGTGCATTTCCGTGTCGGTCGGTTTCATCAACACTCACAGTTTTGGCCGATTCTGGCCCGTTTTGTGGACTATTACTCACTATTTTGGGATCCCGGAGTGATTTCCACGATTAACGAACCGCGGGGTGCGTTTACGTGTCGGTCTTCAACACTCACAGTTTTGGCCGATTCTTTCCCGTTTCATGGACCATTACTCACTGTTTTGGGGCCCTAGAGTGATTTCCATGATTAACGAACCCCGGTGTGCGCTTACCTGTCGGTTATCAACACTCATGGTTTTTGTCGATTCTGACCCGTTTTGTGGAATATTACTCACCGTTTTGGGGTCCGAAAGCGATTTCCATCGTTGTTGAACCCCAAGGTGCGCTTAAGTGTAGGTTATCAACAATCGCAGTTTGGGTTGATTCTGGCCCGTTTCTTGGACTATTACTTAGTTTTGGGGGTCCCGGAGTGATTTCCACGATTTACGAACCCTCGTGTG
>NC_057807.1:8748135-8749622 GCF_018294505.1 Triticum aestivum
TGGTTGTTGAACCCCAAGGTGCACTCACGTGTTGGTCATTAACACTCACAGTTTCGGCCGATTCTGGCTCGTTTCGTGGACTATTACTCACTGTTTTGGGGTCCCGGAGTGATTTCCACGGTTAACGAACCGCCGGGTGCGTTTACGTGTCGGTCATCAACACTCATAGTTTTGGCCGCTTCTGGCCCGTTTTGTGGTGTATTACTCACTGTTTTGGGGTCCCGGGGTGATTTCCACGATTAACGAACCGCGGAGTGCGTTTACGTGTCGGTTATCAACACTCACGATTTTGGCCGATTCTGGCCCGTTTCATGGACTATTACTCACTGTTCTGGAGCCCCGGAGTAATTTCCATGATTAACGAACCCCGGGGTGCGCTTACCTGTCGGTCATCAACACTCACAATTTTGGCCGATTCTGGTCCGTTTCGTGCACTATTACTCACCGTTTTGGGGTCCCGGAGCAATTTCAATGGTTGTTGAACCCAAGGTGCACTCACGTGTCGGTCATCAACACTCACAGTTTCGGCCGATTCTGGCTCGTTTCGTGGACTATTACTCACTGTTTTGGGGTCCCGGAGTGATTTCCACGGTTAACGAACCGCGGGGTGCGTTTACATGTCGGTCATCAACACTCATAGTTTTGGCCGATTCTGGCCCGTTTTGTGGTGTATTACTCACTGTTTTGGGGTCCCGGGGTGATTTCCACGATTAATGATCCGCGGAGTGCGTTTACCTGTCGGTTATCAACACTCACGATTTTGGCCGATTCTGGCCCGTTTCATGGACTATTACTCACTATTTTGGAGCCCCGGAGTAATTTCCATGATTAACGAACCCCGGCGTGCGCTTACCTGTTGGTTATCAACACTCGCGGTTTTGTCGATTCTGACCCGTTTCGTGGAATATTACTCATCGTTTTGGGGTCCGAAAGCGATTTCCATCGTTGTTGAACCCCAAGGTGCGCTTAAGTGTAGGTCATCAACAATCGCAGTTTGGGCTGATTCTGGCCCGTTTCTTAGACTACTACTTAGTTTTGGGGGTCCCGAAGTGATTTCCATGATTTACGAACCCTCGTGTGTGTTTACGTGTCGGTCATCAACACTCACAGTTTTGGCCAATTCTGACGCGTTTCGTGGACTTCTACTCACCGTTTTGGGGTCCCAAATTGATTTCCATAATTGTTGAACCCCAAGGTGCGCTTACGTGTCGGTCATCAACACTCACAGTTTTGGCCAATTCTGACCCGTTTCATGGACTATTACTCACTGTTTTGGGGTCCCTGAGTGATTTCCACGGTTAACGAACCGCGGGGTGCGTTTACGTGTCGGTCATCAACAATCACAGTTTTGGCCAATTCTGGCCCGTTTTGTGGACTATTACTCATTGTTTTGGGGTCTGAGAGTGATTTCCACGATTAACGAACCCCGGGGTGCGTTTACGTGTCGTTCATGAGCACTCACAGTTTTGGCCGATTCTGGCCCGTTT
>NC_057807.1:8750221-8750823 GCF_018294505.1 Triticum aestivum
GGTTTTTGTCGATTCTGACCCATTTCGTGAAATATTACTCACCGTTTTGGGGTCCCAAAGCGATTTCCATGGTTGTTGAACCCCAAGGTGCACTTAAATGTAGGTCATCAACAATCGCAATTTGGGCCGATTATGGCCCGTTTCTTGGACTATTACTTAGTTTTGGGGGTCCCGGAGTGATTTCCACAATTTGAGAACCCCGTGGTGCGTTTATGTGTCGGTCATCAACACTCACAATTTTGGCCGATTCTGGTCCGTTTCGTGCACTATTACTCACCGTTTTGGGGTCCCAGAGCGATTTCCATGGTTGTTGAACCCCAAGGTGCACTCACGTGTCGGTCATCAACACTCACAGTTTCGGCCAATTCTGGCGCGTTTCGTGGACTATTACTCACTGTTTTGGGGTCCCGGAGTGATTTCCACGGTTAACGAACCGCGGGGTGCGTTTACGTGTCGGTCATCAACACTCACAGTTTTGGCCGATTCTGGCCCGTTTTGTGGACTATTACTCACTGTTTTGGGGTCTGAGAGTGATTTCCACGATTAATGAACCCCGGGGTGCGTTTACGTGTCGGTCATGAACACTCACAGTTTTGGCTGAT
>NC_057807.1:8750833-8753098 GCF_018294505.1 Triticum aestivum
GGTTATCAACACTCGCGGTTTTGTCGATTCTGACCCGTTTCGTGGAATATTACTCATCGTTTTGGGGTCCGAAAGCGATTTCCATCGTTGTTGAACCCCAAGGTGCGCTTAAGTGTAGGTCATCAACAATCGCAGTTTGGGCTGATTCTGGCCCGTTTCTTAGACTACTACTTAGTTTTGGGGGTCCCGAAGTGATTTCCATGATTTACGAACCCTCGTGTGTGTTTACGTGTCGGTCATCAACACTCACAGTTTTGGCCAATTCTGACGCGTTTCGTGGACTTCTACTCACCGTTTTGGGGTCCCAAATTGATTTCCATAATTGTTGAACCCCAAGGTGCGCTTACGTGTCGGTCATCAACACTCACAGTTTTGGCCAATTCTGACCCGTTTCATGGACTATTACTCACTGTTTTGGGGTCCCTGAGTGATTTCCACGGTTAACGAACCGCGGGGTGCGTTTTCGTGTCGGTCATCAACAATCACAGTTTTGGCCAATTCTGGCCCGTTTTGTGGACTATTACTCATTGTTTTGGGGTCTGAGAGTGATTTCCACGATTAACGAACCCCGGGGTGCGTTTACGTGTCGTTCATGAGCACTCACAGTTTTGGCCGATTCTGGCCCGTTTTGTGGTGTATTACTCACTGTTTTGGGGTCCCGGGGTGATTTCCACGATTAATGAACCGCGGAGTGCGTTTACCAGTCGGTTATCAACACTCACGATTTTGGCCGATTCTGGCCCGTTTCATGGACTATTACTCACTATTTTGGAGCCCCGGAGTAATTTCCATGATTAACGAACCCCGGGGTGCGCTTACCTGTCGGTTATCAACACTCGCGGTTTTGTCGATTCTGACCCGTTTCGTGGAATATTACTCATCGTTTTGGGGTCCGAAAGCGATTTCCATCGTTGTTGAACCCCAAGGTGCGCTTAAGTGTAGGTCATCAACAATCGCAGTTTGGGCTGATTCTGGCCCGTTTCTTAGACTACTACTTAGTTTTGGGGGTCCCGAAGTGATTTCCATGATTTACGAACCCTCGTGTGTGTTTACGTGTCGGTCATCAACACTCACAGTTTTGGCCAATTCTGACGCGTTTCGTGGACTTCTACTCACCGTTTTGGGGTCCCAAATTGATTTCCATAATTGTTGAACCCCAAGGTGCGCTTACGTGTCGGTCATCAACACTCACAGTTTTGGCCAATTCTGACCCGTTTCATGGACTATTACTCACTGTTTTGGGGTCCCTGAGTGATTTCCACGGTTAACGAACCGCGGGGTGCGTTTACGTGTCGGTCATCAACAATCACAGTTTTGGCCAATTCTGGCCCGTTTTGTGGACTATTACTCATTGTTTTGGGGTCTGAGAGTGATTTCCACGATTAACGAACCCCGGGGTGCGTTTACGTGTCGTTCATGAGCACTCACAGTTTTGGCCGATTCTGGCCCGTTTCGTGGATTATTACTCACTGTTTTGGGGTCCCGGTGTGATTCCACGATTAACGAACCCCGGGGTGCGTTTACGTGTCGGTCATCAACACTCATGGTTTTGGCCGATTCTTTCCGGTTACATGGACTACTACTCGCTGTTTTGGGGCCCCGGAGTGATTTCCATGATTAATGAACCCCGGGGTGCGCTTACTTGTCGGTGATCAACACTCGAGGTTTTTGTCGATTCTGACCCATTTCGTGAAATATTACTCACCGTTTTGGGGTCCCAAAGCGATTTCCATGGTTGTTGAACCCCAAGGTGCACTTAAATGTAGGTCATCAACAATCGCAATTTGGGCCGATTATGGCCCGTTTCTTGGACTATTACTTAGTTTTGGGGGTCCCGGAGTGATTTCCACAATTTGAGAACCCCGTGGTGCGTTTATGTGTCGGTCATCAACACTCACAATTTTGGCCGATTCTGGTCCGTTTCGTGCACTATTACTCACCGTTTTGGGGTCCCAGAGCGATTTCCATGGTTGTTGAACCCCAAGGTGCACTCACGTGTCGGTCATCAACACTCACAGTTTCGGCCAATTCTGGCGCGTTTCGTGGACTATTACTCACTGTTTTGGGGTCCCGGAGTGATTTCCACGGTTAACGAACCGCGGGGTGCGTTTACGTGTCGGTCATCAACACTCACAGTTTTGGCCGATTCTGGCCCGTTTTGTGGACTATTACTCACTGTTTTGGGGTCTGAGAGTGATTTCCACGATTAATGAACCCCGGGGTGCGTTTACGTGTCGGTCATGAACACTCACAGTTTTGGCTGAT
>NC_057807.1:8753108-8753831 GCF_018294505.1 Triticum aestivum
GGTTATCAACACTCGCGGTTTTGTCGATTCTGACCCGTTTCGTGGAATATTACTCATCGTTTTGGGGTCCGAAAGCGATTTCCATCGTTGTTGAACCCCAAGGTGCGCTTAAGTGTAGGTCATCAACAATCGCAGTTTGGGCTGATTCTGGCCCGTTTCTTAGACTACTACTTAGTTTTGGGGGTCCCGAAGTGATTTCCATGATTTACGAACCCTCGTGTGTGTTTACGTGTCGGTCATCAACACTCACAGTTTTGGCCAATTCTGACGCGTTTCGTGGACTTCTACTCACCGTTTTGGGGTCCCAAATTGATTTCCATAATTGTTGAACCCCAAGGTGCGCTTACGTGTCGGTCATCAACACTCACAGTTTTGGCCAATTCTGACCCGTTTCATGGACTATTACTCACTGTTTTGGGGTCCCTGAGTGATTTCCACGGTTAACGAACCGCGGGGTGCGTTTTCGTGTCGGTCATCAACAATCACAGTTTTGGCCAATTCTGGCCCGTTTTGTGGACTATTACTCATTGTTTTGGGGTCTGAGAGTGATTTCCACGATTAACGAACCCCGGGGTGCGTTTACGTGTCGTTCATGAGCACTCACAGTTTTGGCCGATTCTGGCCCGTTTTGTGGTGTATTACTCACTGTTTTGGGGTCCCGGGGTGATTTCCACGATTAATGAACCGCGGAGTGCGTTTACCAGTCGGTTATCAACACTCACG
>NC_057807.1:8753841-8754304 GCF_018294505.1 Triticum aestivum
GGTTATCAACACTCGCGGTTTTGTCGATTCTGACCCGTTTCGTGGAATATTACTCATCGTTTTGGGGTCCGAAAGCGATTTCCATCGTTGTTGAACCCCAAGGTGCGCTTAAGTGTAGGTCATCAACAATCGCAGTTTGGGCTGATTCTGGCCCGTTTCTTAGACTACTACTTAGTTTTGGGGGTCCCGAAGTGATTTCCATGATTTACGAACCCTCGTGTGTGTTTACGTGTCGGTCATCAACACTCACAGTTTTGGCCAATTCTGACGCGTTTCGTGGACTTCTACTCACCGTTTTGGGGTCCCAAATTGATTTCCATAATTGTTGAACCCCAAGGTGCGCTTACGTGTCGGTCATCAACACTCACAGTTTTGGCCAATTCTGACCCGTTTCATGGACTATTACTCACTGTTTTGGGGTCCCTGAGTGATTTCCACGGTTAACGAACCGCGGGGTGCGTTT
>NC_057807.1:8754314-8755675 GCF_018294505.1 Triticum aestivum
GGTTTTTGTCGATTCTGACCCATTTCGTGAAATATTACTCACCGTTTTGGGGTCCCAAAGCGATTTCCATGGTTGTTGAACCCCAAGGTGCACTTAAATGTAGGTCATCAACAATCGCAATTTGGGCCGATTATGGCCCGTTTCTTGGACTATTACTTAGTTTTGGGGGTCCCGGAGTGATTTCCACAATTTGAGAACCCCGTGGTGCGTTTATGTGTCGGTCATCAACACTCACAATTTTGGCCGATTCTGGTCCGTTTCGTGCACTATTACTCACCGTTTTGGGGTCCCAGAGCGATTTCCATGGTTGTTGAACCCCAAGGTGCACTCACGTGTCGGTCATCAACACTCACAGTTTCGGCCAATTCTGGCGCGTTTCGTGGACTATTACTCACTGTTTTGGGGTCCCGGAGTGATTTCCACGGTTAACGAACCGCGGGGTGCGTTTACGTGTCGGTCATCAACACTCACAGTTTTGGCCGATTCTGGCCCGTTTTGTGGACTATTACTCACTGTTTTGGGGTCTGAGAGTGATTTCCACGATTAATGAACCCCGGGGTGCGTTTACGTGTCGGTCATGAACACTCACAGTTTTGGCTGATTCTGGCCCGTTTCTTGGATTATTACTCACTGTTTTGGGGTCCCGGTGTGATTTCCACGATTAACAAACCCCGGGGTGCGTTTACGTGTCGGTCATCAACACTCGCAGTTTTGGCTGATTCTGGCTCGTTTTGTGACTATTACTCATTGTTTTGGGGTACCGGAGTGATTTCCACGATTAAGGAACCCCGGGGTGCGTTTACCTGTCGGTCATCAACACTCGCGGTTTTGGTCGTTTCTTACCCGTTTCGTGGACTATTACTCACCGTTTTGGGGTCCCAAAGCAATTTCCATGGTTGTTGAACCCAAGGTGCGCTTACGTGTAGGTCATCAACAATCGCAGTTTGGGCCGATTCTGGCCCATTTCCTGGACTATTACTTATTTTCGGGCGTCCCGAAGTGATTTCCACGATTTACGAAACACGTGGTGCGTTTATGTGTCGGTCATCAAAAATCACAATTTTGGCCGATTTTGGTCCATTTCGTGCACTATTACTCACCATTTTGGGGTCCCAGAGCGATTTCCATGGTTGTTGAACCCAAGGTGCACTCACGTGCCGGCCATCAACACTCATAGTTTTGGCCATTTCGTGGACTATTGCTCACTCTTTTGGGGTCCCGAAGTGATTTCCACAGTTAACGAACCGCGGGGTGCGTTTCCGTGTCGGTCGATTTCATCAACACTCACAGTTTTGGCAGATTCTGACCCGTTTTGTGGGCTATTACTCACTGTTTTGGGGTCCCAGAGTGATTTCCACGAT
>NC_057807.1:8756326-8758730 GCF_018294505.1 Triticum aestivum
CACGGGGTGCGTTTGCGCGTCGGTCTTCAACACTCACCGTTTTGGGGTCCCAGAGCGATTTCCATGGTTGTTGAACCCCAAGGTGCACTCACGTGTCGATCATCAACACTCATAGTTTCAGCCGATTCTGGCTCGTTTCGTGGACTATTACTCACTATTTTGGGGTCCGGGAGTGATTTCCACGGTTAACGACATGCGGGGTGCGTTTACATGTCGGTCATCAACATTCACAATTTTGGCCGATTCTGACCTGTTTTGTGGTGTATTACTCACTATTTTGGGGTCCCGGGGTGATTTCCACGATTAACGAACCGCGGGGTGCATTTATGTGTCGGTTATCAACACTCACAATTTTGGCCGATTCGGGCCCGTTTCATGGACTATTACTCACTGTTTTGTTGCCCCGGAGTAATTTCCATGATTAACGAACCCCGGGGTGCCCTTACCTGTCGGTTATCAACACTCGCGGTATTGTCGATTCTGACCCATGTCGTGGAATATTACTCACTGTTTTGGGGTCCGAAAGCGATTTCCATCGTTGTTGAACCCCAAGGTGCGCTTAAGTGTAGGTCATCAACAATCGCAGTTTGGGCTGATTCTGGCCCGTTTCTTGGACTATTACTTAGTTTTGGGGGTCCCGGAGTGATTTCCATGATTTACGAACCCTCGTGTGCGTTTACGTGTCGGTCACACTCACAGTTTTGGCCAATTCTGATGCGTTTCGTGGACTTTTACTCACCGTTTTGGGGTCCCAAATTGATTTCCGTAATTGTTGAACCCCAAGGTGCGCTTACATGTCGGTCATCAACACTCACAGTTTTGGCCACTTCTGACCCGTTTAGTGGACTATTACTCACTGTTTTGGGGTCCCGGAGTGATTTCATGATTAACGAACCGCGGGGTGCGTTTACGTGTCGGTCAGCAACACTCACACTTTTGGCCGATTCTGGCACGTTTCATGGTCTATTACTCATTGTTTTGGGGTCCGAGAGTGATTTCAACGATTAACGAACCCCGGGGTGCGTTTACGTCTCGGTCATGAACACTCACAGATTTGGCCGACTCTGGCCTGTTTCGTGGATTATTACTCACTCTTTTGGGGTCCCGGTGTAATTTCCACGTTTAACGAACCCCGGGGTGCGTTTACCTGTCGGTCATCAACACTCGCCGTTTTTGTCGATTATGACCCATTTCGTGGACTATTACTCACCATTTTGTGGTCCCAAAGCGATTTTTATGGCTGTTGAACCCAAGGTGCGCTTTAGTGTAGGTCGTCAACAATTGCAGTTTGGGCCGATTCTGGCCCATTTCCTGGACTATTACTTATTTTCAGGGGTCCCGGAGTTATTTCCGCGATTTACAAACCACATGGTGCGTTTACGTGTCGGTCATCAAAAATCACAATTTTGGCCGATTCTGTTCCGTTTCGTGCACTATTACTCACCATTTTGGGGTCCCAGAGCGATTTCCATGGTTGTTGAACCCCAAGGCGCACTCACGTGCCGGCCTTCAACACTCATAGTTTTGGCCGATTCTGGCCCGTTTCGTGGACTATTGCTCACTCTTTTGGGGTCCCGGAGTGATTTCCACGGTTAACGAACCGCGGGGTGTGTTTCCGTGTCGGTCTATTTCATCAACACTCACAGTTTTGGCCGATTCTGGCCCGTTTTGTGGTGTATTACTCACTGTTTTGGGGTCCCGGGGTGATTTCCACGATTAACGAACCGCGGAGTGCGTTTACGTGTCGGTTATCAACACTCACGATTTTGGCCGATTCTGGCCCGTTTCATGGTCTATTACTCATTGTTTTGGAGCCCCGGAGTAATTTCCATGATTAACGAACCCCGGGGTGCGCTTACCTGTCTGGTATCAACACTCGCGGTTTTGTCGATTCGGACCCGTTTCGTGGAATATTACTCACCGTTTTGGGGTCCGAAAGCGATTTCCGTCATTGTTGAACCCCAAGGTGCGCTTAAGTGTAGGTCATCAACAATCGCAGTTTGGGCTGATTCTGGCCCGTTTCTTGGACTATTACTTAGTTTTGGGGGTCCTGGAGTGATTTCCACAATTTATGAACCCTCATGTGCGTTTACGTGTCGGTCATCAACACTCACAGTTTTGGCCAATTCTGACGCGTTTCGTGGACTTTTACTCACCGTTTTGAGGTCCCAAAGTGATTTCGATAATTGTTGAACCCAAGGTGCGCTTACGTGTCGGTCATTAACACTCACAGTTTTGGCCAATTCTGACCCGTTTCGTGGACTATTACTCACTGTTTTGGGGTCCCGGAGTGATTTCAAGATTAACGAACCGTGGGGTGTGTTTACGTGTCGGTCATCAACACTCATAGTTTTGGCCAATTCTGGCCTGTTTCGTGGACTATTACTCACTGTTTTGGGGTCCG
>NC_057807.1:8759293-8760964 GCF_018294505.1 Triticum aestivum
TCAACACTCACATTTTGGCCGATTCTGGCCTGTCTCGTGGACTATTACTCACTGTTTAGGGGTCCCGGTGTGATTTCCACGATTAACGAACCCCAGGGTGCGTTTACCTCTCGATCATCAACACTCGCGGTTTTTGTTGATTCTGACCCGTTTCGTGGACTATTACTCACCATTTTGTGATCCCGGAGCGATTTCCATGGTTGTTGAACCCCAAGGTGCGCTTACGTGTAGGTCATCAACAATCGCAGTTTGGGCCGATTCTGGCTCATTTCTTGGACTATTACTTAGTTTTGGGGTTCCCGGAGTGATTTCCATGACTTACGAACCCCGTGGTGCATTAATGTGTCGGTCATCAATAATCACAATTTTGGCCGATTCTGGTCCGTTTCGTGCACAATTACTCACCGTTTTGGGGTCCCAGAGCGATTTCCATGGTTGTTCAACCCCAAGGTGCACTCATGTGCCGCCATCAACACTCATAGTTTTGGCCGATTCTAGCCCCTTTGTGGACTATTACTCACTGTTTTGGCGTCCTGAAGAGATTTCCACGATTAACGAACCGCGGGGTGCGTTTATGTGTCAGTCATCAACACTCACAGTTTTGGCCGATTCTTTCCTGTTTCATGGACTACTACTCACTGTTTTGGGGCGCCGGAGTGATTTCCACGATTAACGAACCCCGGGGTGCGCTTACTTGTCGGTGATCAACACTCGCGGTTTTTTTCGATTCTGACCTGTTTCATGAAATGTTACTCACCGTTTTGGGGTCCCAAAGCAATTTCCATGGTTGTTGAACCCCAAGGTGCACTTCAGTGTAGGTCATCAACAATCGCAGTTTGGGCCGATTATGGCCCGTTTCTTGGACTATTACTTAGTTTTGGGGGTCCCGGAGTGATTTCCACAATTTGCGAACCCCGTGGTGCGTTTATGTGTCGGTCATCAACACTCACAATTTTGGCCGATTCTGGTCCATTTCGTGCACTATTACTCACCGTTTTGGGGTCCCAGAGCGATTTCCATGGTTGTTGAACCCCAAGGTGCACTCACGTGTCGGTCATCAACACTCAGCGTTTCGGCCGATTCTGGCTCGTTTCGTGGACTATTACTCACTGTTTTGGGGTCCCGGAGTGATTTCATGATTAACGAACCGCGGGGTGCGTTTACTTGTCGGTCATCAACACTCACAGTTTTGGCCGATTCTGGCCCGTTTTGTGGTGTATTACTCACTGTTTTGGGGTACCGGGGTGATTTCCACGATTAACGAACCGCGGAGTGCGTTTACGTGTCGGTTATCAACACTCACGATTTTGGCCGATTCTGTCCCGTTTCATGGACTATTACTCATTGTTTTGGAGCCCCGGAGTAATTTCCATGATTAACGAACCCCGGGGTGTGCTTACCTGTCTCGTATCAACACTCGCGGTTTTGTCGATTCTGACCCGTTTCGTGGAATATTACTCACCGTTTTGGGGTCCGAAAGCGATTTCCATCGTTGTTGAACCCCAATGTGCGCTTAAGTGTAGGTCATCAACAATCGCAGTTTGTGCTGATTCTGGCCCGTTTCTTGTACTATTACTTACTTTTGGGGGTCCCGGAGTTTTGGCCGATTCTGGCCCCTTTGTGGACTATTACTCATTGTTTTGGCGTCCTGAAGAGATTTCCACGATTAAC
>NC_057807.1:8760974-8762762 GCF_018294505.1 Triticum aestivum
TTACTCACCGTTTTGGGGTCCCAAAGCAATTTCCATGGTTGTTGAACCCCAAGGTGCACTTCAGTGTAGGTCATCAACAATCGCAGTTTGGGCCGATTATGGCCCGTTTCTTGGACTATTACTTAGTTTTGGGGGTCCCGGAGTGATTTCCACAATTTGCGAACCCCGTGGTGCGTTTATGTGTCGGTCATCAACACTCACAATTTTGGCCGATTCTGGTCCATTTCGTGCACTATTACTCACCGTTTTGGGGTCCCAGAGCGATTTCCATGGTTGTTGAACCCCAAGGTGCACTCACGTGTCGGTCATCAACACTCAGCGTTTCGGCCGATTCTGGCTCGTTTCGTGGACTATTACTCACTGTTTTGGGGTCCCGGAGTGATTTCATGATTAACGAACCGCGGGGTGCGTTTACTTGTCGGTCATCAACACTCACAGTTTTGGCCGATTCTGGCCCGTTTTGTGGTGTATTACTCACTGTTTTGGGGTACCGGGGTGATTTCCACGATTAACGAACCGCGGAGTGCGTTTACGTGTCGGTTATCAACACTCACGATTTTGGCCGATTCTGTCCCGTTTCATGGACTATTACTCATTGTTTTGGAGCCCCGGAGTAATTTCCATGATTAACGAACCCCGGGGTGTGCTTACCTGTCTCGTATCAACACTCGCGATTTTGTCGATTCTGACCCGTTTCGTGGAACATTACTCACCGTTTTGGGGTCCGAAAGCGATTTCCATCGTTGTTGAACCCCAATGTGCGCTTAAGTGTAGGTCATCAACAATCGCAGTTTGGGCTGATTCTGGCCCGTTTCTTGTACTATTACTTACTTTTGGGGGTCCCGGAGTTTTGGCCGATTCTGGCCCCTTTGTGGACTATTACTCATTGTTTTGGCGTCCTGAAGAGATTTCCACGATTAACGAACCGCGGGGTGCGTTTACGTGTCAGTCATCAACACTCACAGTTTTGGCCGATTCTTTCCTGTTTCATGGACTACTACTCACTGTTTTGGGGCGCCGGAGTGATTTCCACGATTAACGAACCCCGGGGTGCGCTTACTTGTCGGTGATCAACGCTCGCGGTTTTTTTCGATTCTGACCCGTTTCTTGAAATATTACTCACCGTTTTGGGGTCCCAAAGCAATTTCCATGGTTGTTGAACCCCAAGGTGCACTTCAGTGTAGGTCATCAACAATCGCAGTTTGGGCCGATTATGGCCCGTTTCTTGGACTATTACTTAGTTTTGGGGGTCCCGGAGTGATTTCCACAATTTGCGAACCCCGTGGTGCGTTTATGTGTCGGTCATCAACACTCACAATTTTGGCCGATTCTGGTCCATTTCGTGCACTATTACTCACCGTTTTGGGGTCCCAGAGCGATTTCCATGGTTGTTGAACCCCAAGGTGCACTCACGTGTCGGTCATCAACACTCAGAGTTTCGGCCGATTCTGGCTCGTTTCGTGGACTATTACTCACTGTTTTGGGGTCCCGGAGTGATTTCATGATTAACGAACCGCGGGGTGCGTTTACTTGTCGGTCATCAACACTCACAGTTTTGGCCGATTCTGGCCCGTTTTGTGGTGTATTACTCACTGTTTTGGGGTACCGGGGTGATTTCCACGATTAACGAACCGCGGAGTGCGTTTACGTGTCGGTTATCAACACTCACGATTTTGGCCGATTCTGTCCCGTTTCATGGACTATTACTCATTGTTTTGGAGCCCCGGAGTAATTTCCATGATTAACGAACCCCGGGGTGTGCTTACCTGTCTCGTATCAACACTCGCG
>NC_057807.1:8762772-8763243 GCF_018294505.1 Triticum aestivum
ATTTTGGCCGATTCTGGTCCATTTCGTGCACTATTACTCACCGTTTTGGGGTCCCAGTGCGATTTCCATGGTTGTTGAACCCCAAGGTGCACTCACGTGTCGGTCATCAACACTCAGAGTTTCGGCCGATTCTGGCTCGTTTCGTGGACTATTACTCACTGTTTTGGGGTCCCGGAGTGATTTCATGATTAACGAACCGCGGGGTGCGTTTACTTGTCGGTCATCAACACTCACAGTTTTGGCCGATTCTGGCCCGTTTTGTGGTGTATTACTCACTGTTTTGGGGTACCGGGGTGATTTCCACGATTAACGAACCGCGGAGTGCGTTTACGTGTCGGTTATCAACACTCACGATTTTGGCCGATTCTGTCCCGTTTCATGGACTATTACTCATTGTTTTGGAGCCCCGGAGTAATTTCCATGATTAACGAACCCCGGGGTGTGCTTACCTGTCTCGTATCAACACTCGCG
>NC_057807.1:8763253-8764323 GCF_018294505.1 Triticum aestivum
CCCAAGGTGCACTCACGTGTCGGTCATCAACACTCAGAGTTTTGGCCGATTCTGGCTCGTTTCGTGGACTATTACTCACTGTTTTGGGGTCCCGGAGTGATTTCATGATTAACGAACCGCGGGGTGCGTTTACGTGTCGGTCATCAACACTCACAGTTTTGGCCGATTCTGGCCCGTTTTGTGGTGTATTACTCACTGTTTTGGGGTACCGGGGTGATTTCCACGATTAACGAACCGCGGAGTGCGTTTACGTGTCGGTTATCAACACTCACGATTTTGGCCGATTCTGTCCCGTTTCATGGACTATTACTCATTGTTTTGGAGCCCCGGAGTAATTTCCATGATTAACGAACCCCGGGGTGTGCTTACCTGTCTGGTATCAACACTCGCGGTTTTGTCGATTCTGACCCGTTTCGTGGAATATTACTCACCGTTTTGGGGTCCGAAAGCGATTTCCATCGTTGTTGAACCCCAATGTGCGCTTAAGTGTAGGTCATCAACAATCGCAGTTTGGGCTGATTCTGGCCCGTTTCTTGTACTATTACTTAGTTTTGGGGGTCCTGGAGTTTTGGCCGATTCTGGCCCCTTTGTGGACTATTACTCATTGTTTTGGCGTCCTGAAGAGATTTCCACGATTAACGAACCGCGGGGTGCGTTTACGTGTCAGTCATCAACACTCACAGTTTTGGCCGATTCTTTCCTGTTTCATGGACTACTACGAACTGTTTTGGGGCGCCGGAGTGATTTCCACGATTAACGAACCCCGGGGTGCGCTTACTTGTCGGTGATCAACACTCGCGGTTTTTTTCGATTCTGACCCGTTTCGTGAAATATTACTCACCGTTTTGGGGTCCCAAAGCAATTTCCATGGTTGTTGAACCCCAAGGTGCACTTCAGTGTAGGTCATCAACAATCGCAGTTTGGGCCGATTATGGCCCGTTTCTTGGACTATTACTTAGTTTTGGGGGTCCCGGAGTGATTTCCACAATTTGCGAACCCCGTGGTGTGTTTATGTGTCGGTCATCAACACTCACAATTTTGGCCGATTCTGGTCCGTTTCGTGCACTATT
>NC_057807.1:8764333-8764935 GCF_018294505.1 Triticum aestivum
GGTTTTTGTCGATTCTGACCCATTTCGTGAAATATTACTCACCGTTTTGGGGTCCCAAAGCGATTTCCATGGTTGTTGAACCCCAAGGTGCACTTAAATGTAGGTCATCAACAATCGCAATTTGGGCCGATTATGGCCCGTTTCTTGGACTATTACTTAGTTTTGGGGGTCCCGGAGTGATTTCCACAATTTGAGAACCCCGTGGTGCGTTTATGTGTCGGTCATCAACACTCACAATTTTGGCCGATTCTGGTCCGTTTCGTGCACTATTACTCACCGTTTTGGGGTCCCAGAGCGATTTCCATGGTTGTTGAACCCCAAGGTGCACTCACGTGTCGGTCATCAACACTCACAGTTTCGGCCAATTCTGGCGCGTTTCGTGGACTATTACTCACTGTTTTGGGGTCCCGGAGTGATTTCCACGGTTAACGAACCGCGGGGTGCGTTTACGTGTCGGTCATCAACACTCACAGTTTTGGCCGATTCTGGCCCGTTTTGTGGACTATTACTCACTGTTTTGGGGTCTGAGAGTGATTTCCACGATTAATGAACCCCGGGGTGCGTTTACGTGTCGGTCATGAACACTCACAGTTTTGGCTGAT
>NC_057807.1:8765063-8765889 GCF_018294505.1 Triticum aestivum
AACCGCGGGGTGCGTTTACGTGTCGGTCATCAACACTCACAGTTTTGGCCGATTCTGGCCCGTTTTGTGGTGTATTACTCACTGTTTTGGGGTCCCGGGGTGATTTCCACGATTAACGAACCGCGGAGTGCGTTTACGTGTCGGTTATCAACACTCACGATTTTGGCCGATTCTGGCCCGTTTCATGGACTATTACTCATTGTTTTGGAGCCCCGGAGTAATTTCCATGATTAACGAACCCCGGGGTGCGCTTACCTGTCTGGTATCAACACTCGCGGTTTTGTCGATTCTGACCCGTTTCGTGGAATATTACTCACCGTTTTGGGGTCCGAAAGCGATTTCCATCGTTGTTGAACCCCAAGGTGCGCTGAAGTGTAGGTCATCAACAATTGCAGTTTGGGCTGATTCTGGCCCGTTTCTTGTACTATTACTTAGTTTTGGGGGTCCCGGAGTTTTGGCCGATTCTGGCCCCTTTGTGGACTATTACTCACTGTTTTGGCGTCTTGAAGAGATTTCCGCGATTAATGAACCGCGGGGTGCGTTTACGTGTCAGTCATCAACACTCACAGTTTTGGTCGATTCTTTCCTGTTTCATGGACTACTACTCACTGTTTTGGGGCGCCGGAGTGATTTCCACGATTAACGAACCCCGGGGTGCGCTTACTTGTCGGTGATCAATACTCGCGGGTTTTTTCGATTCTGACCCGTTTCGTGAAATATTACTCACCGTTTTGGGGTCCCAAAGCAATTTCCATGGTTGTTGAACCCCAAGGTGCACTTCAGTGTTGGTCATCAACAATCGCAGTTTGGGCCGATTATGGCCCGT
>NC_057807.1:8765967-8766999 GCF_018294505.1 Triticum aestivum
CCCGTTTCTTGGACTATTACTTAGTTTTGGGGGTCCCGGAGTGATTTCCACAATTTGCGAACCCCGTGGTGCGTTAATGTGTCGGTCATCAACACTCACAATTTTGGCCGATTCTGGTCCGTTTCGTGCACTATTACTCACCGTTTTGGGGTCCCAGAGCGATTTCCATGGTTGTTGAACCCCAAGGTGCACTCACGTGTCGGTCATCAACATTCACAGTTTCGGCCGATTCTGGCTCGTTTCGTGGACTATTACTCACTGTTTTGGGGTCCCGAAGTGATTTCCACGGTTAATGAACCGCGGGGTGCGTTTACGTGTCGGTCATCAACACTCACACTTTTGGCCAATTCTGGCCCGTTTTGTGGTGTATTACTCACTGTTTTAGGGTCCCGAGGTGATTTCCACGATTAACGAACCGCGGAGTGCGTTTACGTGTCGGTTATCAACTCTCACGATTTTGGCCGATTCTGGCCCGTTTCATGGACTATTACTCACTGTTTTGGAATATTACTCACCGTTTTGGTGTCCGAAAGCGATTTCCATCGTTGTTGAACCCCAAGGTGCGCTTAAGTGTAGGTCATCAACAATCGCAGTTTGGGCTGATTCTGGCCCGTTTCTTGGACTATTACTTTGTTTTGGGGGTCCGGAGGGATTTCCACGATTTACGAACCTTCGTGTGCGTTTACGTGTCGGTCATCAACACTCACAGTTTTGGCCAATTCTGACGCGTTTCGTGGACTTTTACTCACCGTTTTGGGGTCCCAAAGTGATTTCCATAACTGTTGAACCCCAAGGTGCGCTTACGTGTCGGTCATCAACACTCACAGTTTTGGCCAATTCTGACCCGTTTCGTGGACTATTACTCACTGTTTTGGGGTCCCGGAGTGATTTCATGATTAACGAACTGTGGGGTGCGTTTACGTGTCGGTCATCAACACTCACAGTTTTCGCCGATTCTGGCCTGTTTCGTGGACTATTACTCACTGTTTTGGGGTCCGAGAGTGATTTCCACGATTAACGAACCCCGGGGTG
>NC_057807.1:8767238-8769388 GCF_018294505.1 Triticum aestivum
GTCGGTCATGAACACTCATAGTTTTGGCCGATTCTGGCCCGTTTCGTGGATTATTACTCACTATTTTGGGATACCGGTGTGATTTCCACGATTAACGAACCCCGGGGTGCGTTTACGTGTCGGTCATCAACACTCATAGTTTTGGCCGATTCTTTCCTGTTACATGGACAACTACTCACTGTTTTGGGGCCCCGGAGTGATTTCCAGGATTAATGAACCCCGGGGTGCGCTTACTTGTCGGTGATCAACACTCGCGGTTTTTGTCGATTCTGACCCGTTTCGTGAAATATTACTCACCGTTTTGGGGTCCCAAAGCGATTTCCATGGTTGTTGAACCCCAAGGTGCACTTTAGTGTAGGTCATCAACAATCGCAGTGTGGGCCGATTATGGCCCGTTTCTTGGACTATTACTTAGTTTTGGGGGTCCCAGAGTGATTTCCACAATTTGCGAACCCCGTGGTGCGTTTGTGTGTCAGTCATCAACACTCACAATTCTGGCCGATTCTGGTCCGTTTCGTGCACTATTACTCACAGTTTTGGGGTCCTAGAGCGATTTCCATGGTTGTTGAACCCCAAGGTGCACTCACGTGTCGGTCATCAACACTCACAGTTTCGGCCGATTCTGGCTAGTTTCATGGACTATTACTCACTGTTTTGGGGTCCCGGAGTGATTTCCACGGTTAACGAACCGCGGGGTGCGTTTACGTGTCGGTCATCAACACTCACAGTTTTGGCCGATTTTGGCCCGTTTTGTGGTGTATTACTCACTGTTTTGGGGTCCCGGGGTGATTTCCACGATTAACGAACCGCGAAGTGCGTTTACGTGTCGGTTATCAACACTCACGTTTTTGTCCGATTCTGGCCCATTTCATGGACTATTACTCACTGTTTTGGACCCCGGAGTAATTTCCATGCTTAACGAACCCCGGGGTGTGCTTACCTGTCTGGTATCAACACTCACGGTTTTTTTCAATACTGACCCGTTTCGTGGAATATTACTCACCGTTTTGGGGTCCGAAAGCGATTTCCATCGTTGTTGAACCCCAAGGTGCGCTTAAGTGTAGGTCATCAACAATCGCAGTTTGGGCTGATTCTGGCCCGTTTCTTGGACTATTACTTAGTTTTGGGAGTCCCGAAGTGATTTCCATGATTTATGAACCCTCGTGTGCGTTTACGTGTCGGTCATCAACACTCACAGTTTTGGCCAATTCTGACGCGTTTTGTGGACTTTTACTCACCGTTTTGGGCCCCCAAAGTGATTTCCATAATTGTTGAACCTAAGGTGCGCTTACGTGTCGGTCATTAAAACTCACAGTTTGGGCCAATTCTGACCCGTTTCGTGGACTATTACTCACTGTTTTGGGGTCCCGGAGTGATATCACGATTAACGAACCGCGGTGTGCGTTTATGTGTCGGTCATCAACACTCATAGTTTTGGCCGATTCTGGCCCGTTTTGTGGTGTATTACTCACTGTTTTGGGCCCTGGTGTGATTTCCACGATTAACGAACCCCGGGGTGCGTTTACGTGTCGGTCATCAACACTCATGGTTTTGGCCGAGTCTGGCCCGTTTCATGGACTATTACTCACTGTCTTGGAGCCACGGAGTGATTTCCACGATTAACGAACCCCAGGGTGCGTTTACCTGTCAGTCATCAACACTCGCGGTTTTTGTCGATTCTGACCCGTTTCGTGGACTATTGCTCACCGTTTTGGGGTCCCAAAGCAATTTCCATGGTTGTTGAACCCAAGGTGCGCTTACGTGTAGGTCATCAACAATCGCAGTTTGGGCCGATTCTGGCCCATTTCCTGGACTATTACCTATTTTCGGGGGTCCCGGAGTGATTTCCACGATTTACAAACCACGTGGTGCATTTACATGTCGGTCATCAAAAATCACAATTTTGGCCGATTTTGGTCCGTTTCGTGCACTATTACTCACCATTTTGGGGTCCCAGAGCGATTTCCATGGTTGGTGAACCGCAAGGTGCACTCACGTGTCGGTCATCAACACTCACAGTTTCGGCCGATTCTGGCTCGTTTCGTGGACTATTACTCACTGTTTTGGGGTCCCGGAGTGATTTCCACGGTTAACGAAGCGCGAAGTGCGCTTACGTGTAGGTCATCAACACTCACAGTTTTGGCCGATTC
>NC_057807.1:8769759-8771344 GCF_018294505.1 Triticum aestivum
CAATCAAAGTTTTGGCCGATTCTGGCCCATTTCATGGACTATTACTCACAGTTTTGGGGTCCGAGAGTGATTTCCAAGATTAACGAACCCCGGGGTGCGTTTACGTGTCGGTCATGAACACTCACAGTTTTGGCCGATTCTGGCCCGTTTCGTGGATTATTACTCACTGTTTTGGGGTCCCGGTGTGATTTCCATGATTAACGAATCCCGGGGTGCGTTTATGTGTCGGTCATCAACACTCATTGTTTTGGCCGAGTGTGGCCCGTTTCATGGACTATTACTCACTGTTTTGGAGCCACGGAGTGATTTCCACGATTAACGAACCCCAGGGTGTGTTTACCTGTCGGTCATCAACACTCGCGGTTTTTGTCGATTCTGACCCGTTTCGTGGACTATTACTCACGGTTTTGGGGTCCGAAAGCAATTTCCATGGTTGTTGAACCCAAGGTGCGCTTACGTGTAGGTCATCAACAGTCGGAGTTTGGGCCGATTCTGGCCCATTTCCTGGACTATTACCTATTTTTGGGGATCCCGGAGTGATTTCCACGATTTACGAACCACGTGGTGCATTTACGTGTCGGTTATCAAAAATCACAATTTTGGCCGATTTAGGTCCGTTTCGTGCACTATAACTCACCATTTTGGGGTCCCAGAGCGATTTCCATGGTTGTTGAACCCCAAGGTTCACTGACGTGCCGGGCATCAACACTCATAGTTTTGGCCGATTCTGGCCCGTTTCGTGGACTATTGCTCACTCTTTTGGGGCCCCGGAGTGATTTGCATGGTTAACGAACCGCGGGGTGCGTTTCCGTGTCGGTCGATTTCATCAACACTCACAGTTTTGGCCGATTCTGGCCCGTTTTGTGGACTATTACTCACTGTTTTGGGGTCCCGGAGTGATTTCCACGATTAACAAACCGCGGGGTGCGTTTACGTGTCGGTCTTCAACACTCACAGTTTTGGCCGATTCTTTACCGTTTCATGGACTATTACTCACTGTTTTGGGGCCCAGGAGTGATTTCCATGATTAACGAACCCCGGGGTGCGCTTACCTGTCGGTTATCAACACTCGCGGTTTTTGTCGATTCTGACCCGTTTTGTGGAATATTACTCACCGTTTTGGGGTCCGAAAGCGATTTCCATCGTTGTTGAACCCCAAGGTGCGCTTAAGTGTAGGTCATCAACAATCGCAGTTTGGGCTGATTCTGGCCCATTTCTTGGACTATTACTTAGTTTTGGGGGTCCCGAAGTGATTTCCACGATTTACGAACCCTCGTGTCCACTCACGTGTCGGTCATCAACACTCACAGTTTTGGCCAATTCTGACGCGTTTCTTGGACTTTTACTCACCGTTTTGGGGTCCCAAAGTGATTTCCATAACTGTTGAACCCCAAGGTGCGCTTACGTGTCGGTCATCAACACTCACAGTATTGGCCAATTCTGACCCGTTTCGTGGACTATTACTCACTGTTTTGGGGTCCCGGAGTGACTTCACGATTAATGAACCACGGAGTGCGTTTACGTGTCGGTCATCAACACTCACAGTTTTGGCCGATTCTGGCCCGTTTCGTGGACTATTACTCAC
>NC_057807.1:8771436-8772922 GCF_018294505.1 Triticum aestivum
TATTACTCACTGTTTTGGGGTCCGAGAGTGATTTCCACGATTAAGAAACCCGGGGTGTGTTTACGTGTCGGTCATGAGCAGTCACAGTTGTGGCCGATTCTGGCCCGTTTCGTGGATTATTACTCACTGTTTTGGGATACCGTTGTGATTTCCACGATTAATGAACCCCGTGGTGCGTTTACGTGTCAGTCATCAACACTCACAGTTTTGGCCGATTCTTTCCTGTTACATGGACTACTACTCACTGTTTTGGGGCCCCGGAGTGATTTCCACGATTAACGAACCCCGGGGTGCGCTTACTTGTCGGTGATCAACACTCGTGGTTTTTGTCGATTCTGACCCGTTTCGTGAAATATTACTCACCATTTTGGGGTCCCAAAGCGATTTCCATGGTTGTTGAACCCCAAGGTGCACTTTAGTGTAGGTCATCAACAATCGCAGTTTGGGCTGATTATGGCCCGTTTCTTGGACTAGTACTTAGTTTTGGGGGTCCCAGAGTGATTTCCACAATTTGCGAACCCCATGGTGCGTTTGTGTGTCAGTCATCAACACTCACAATTTTGGCCGATTCTGGTCCGTTTCGTGCACTATTACTCACAGTTTTGGGGTCCCAGAGCGATTTCCATGGTTGTTGAACCCCAAGG
Source organism: Triticum aestivum (assembly GCF_018294505.1). Taxonomy (NCBI): domain Eukaryota; kingdom Viridiplantae; phylum Streptophyta; class Magnoliopsida; order Poales; family Poaceae; genus Triticum; species Triticum aestivum. The sequence continues at coordinate 8,772,081 of NC_057807.1, forward strand.
TGCACTCACGTGTCGGTCATCAGCACTCACAGTTTCGGCCGATTCTGGCTCGTTTCGTGGACTATTACTCACTGTTTTGGGGTCTCGGAGTGATTTCCACGGTTAACGAACCGCGGGGTGCGTTTACGTGTCGGTCATCAACACTCACAGTTTTGGCCGATTCTGGCCCGTTTTGTGGTGTATTACTCACTGTTTTGGGGTCCGGGGGTGATTTCCACGATTAACGAACCGCGAAGTGCGTTTACGTGTCGGTTATCAACACTCACGTTTTTGGCCGATTCTGGCCCGTTTCATGGACTATTACTCACTGTTTTGGCGCCCCGGAGTAATTTCCATGCTTAACAAACCCCGGGGTGTGCTTACCTGTCTGGTATCAAGACTCGTGGTTTTGTCGATACTGACCCGTTTCGTGGAATATTACTCATCGTTTTGGGGTCCGAAAGCGATTTCCATCGTTGTTGAACCCCAAGGTGCGCTTAAGTGTAGGTCATCAATAATCGCAGTTTGGGCTGATTCTGGCCCGTTTCTTGGACTATTACTTAGTTTTGGGAGTCCCGGTGTGATTTCCACGTTTAACGAACCCCGGGGTGCGTTTACCTGTCGGTCATCAACACTCATAGTTTTGGCCAATTCTGACGCGTTTCGTGCACTATTACTCACAGTTTTGGGGTCCCAAAGTGATTTCCATAATTGTTGAACCCCAAGGTGCGCTTACGTGTCGGTCATCAACACTCACAGTTTTGGCCAATTCTGACCCGTTTCATGTTCTATTACTCATTGTTTTGGGGTCCCGGAGTGATTTCACGATTAACGAACCGCGGGGTGCGTTTATGTGTCGGTCA
>NC_057807.1:8773192-8774861 GCF_018294505.1 Triticum aestivum
CGATTCTGGCCCGTTTCATGGATTATTACTCACTGTTTTGGGGTCCCGGTGTGATTTCCACGATTAACGAACCCCGGGGTGCGTTTACGTGTCAGTCATCAGCACTTGCAGTTTGGCTGATTCTGGCTCGTTTTGTGACTATTACTCATTGTTTTGGGGTTCCGGAGTGATTTCCACGATTAACGAACCCCGGGGTGCGTTTACCTGTCGGTCATCAACACTTGCGGTTTTGGTCGATTCTGACCCGTTTCGTGGACTATTACTCACTGTTTTTGGGGTTCCAAAGCAATTTCCATGGTTGTTGAACCCAAGGTGCGCTTACGTGTAGGTCATCAACAATCGCAGTTTGGGCCGATTTTGGCCCATTTCCTGGACTATTACTTATTTTCGGGGGTCCTGGAGTGATTTCCATGATTTACGAACCACGTGGTGCGTTTACGTGTCGGTCATCAAAAATCACAATTTTAGACGATTTTGGTCCGTCTCGTGCACTATTACTCACCATTTTGGGGTCCCCGAGCGATTTCCATGGTTGTTGAACCCCAAGTTGCACTCACGTGCCGGCCATCAACACTCACAGTTTTGGCTGATTCTTGCCCGTTTTGTGGACTATTACTCACTGTTTTGGGGTCCCAGAGTGATTTCCACGATGAACGAACCGCGGGGTGCGTTTACGCGTCGGTCTTCAACACTTACCGTTTTGGGGTCCCAGAGCGATTTCCATGGTTGTTGAACCCCAAGGTGCACTCACGTGTCAGTCATCAACACTCACAGTTTTGGCCGATTCTGGCTCGTTTCATGGACTATTACTCACTGTTTTGGGGTGCCGGAGTGATTTCCACGGTTAACGAAACGCGGGGTGCGTTTACGTGTCGGTCATCAACACTCACAGTTTTGGCCGATTCTGGCCTGTTTTGTGGTGACTCACTGTTTTGCGGTACCGGGGTGATTTCCACGATTAACGAACCGCGTGGTCGTTTACGTGTCGGTTATCAACACTCACGATTTTGGCCGATTCTGGCCGGTTTCATGGACTATTGCTCACTGTTTTTGAGCCCCGGAGTAATTTCCATGATTAACGAACCCCGGGGTGCGCTTACCTGTCGGTTATCAACACTCGTGGTTTTGTCGATTCTGACTCGTTTCGTGGAATATTACTCACCGTTTTGGGGTCCGAAAGCGATTTCCATCGTTGTTGAACCCCAAGGTGCGCTTAAGTGTAGGTCATCAACAATCGCAGTTTGGGCTGATTCTGGCCCGTTTCTTGGACTATTACTTAGTTTTGGGGGTCCCGGAGTGATTTCCATGATTTACGAACCCTCGTGTGCGTTTACGTGTCGGTCATCAACACTCACAATTTTGGCCAATTCTGATGCGTTTCGCGGACTTTTACTCACCGTTTTGGGGTCCCAAAGTGATTTCCGTAATTGTTGAACCCCAAGGTGCGCTTACGTGTCGGTCATCAACACTCACAGTTTTGGCCAATTCTGACCCATTTCGTGGACTATTACTCACTATTTTGGGATTCCGGAGTGATTTGATGATTAACGAACCGCGGGGTGCATTTACGTGTCGGTCATCAACACTCACAGTTTTGGCCGATTCTGGCCCGTTTCATGGACTATTACTCACTGTTTTGGGGTCCGAGAGTGATTTCCACGATTAACGA
>NC_057807.1:8775312-8776603 GCF_018294505.1 Triticum aestivum
CATCAACGCTCGCAGTTTTGGCCGATTCTGACCCGTTTCGTGGACTATTACTCACCGTTTTGGGGTCCCAAAGCAATTTCCATGGTTGTTGAACCCAAGGTGCGCTTACGTGTAGGTCATCAACAATCGCAGTTTGGGCCGATTTTGGCCCATTTCCTGGACTATTACTTAGTTTTGGGGGTCCCGGAGTGATTTCCACGATTTACGAACCCTCGTGGGCGTTTACGTGTCGGTCATCAACACTCATAGTTTTGGCCAATTCTGACGAGTTTCGTGGACTTTTACTCACCGTTTTGGGGTCCCAAAGTGATTTCCATAATTGTTGAACCCCAAGGTGCGCTTACGTGTCGGTCATCAACACTCATAGTTTTGGCCAATTCTGACCCGTTTCATGGACTATTACTCACTGTTTTGGGGTCCCGGAGTGATTTCACGATTAACGAACCGCGGGGTGCGTTTATGTGTCGGTCATCAACACTCAAAGTTTTGGCCGATTCTGGCCCGTTTCGTGGACTATTACTCATTGTTTTGGGGTCTGACAGTGATTTCCACGATTAACGAACCCCGGGGTGCGTTTACGTGTCGGTCATGAACACTCACAGTTTCGTGAAATATTACTCACCGTTTTGGGGTCCCAAAGCAATTTCCATGGTTGTTGAACCCCAAGGTGCACTTCAGTGTAGGTCATAAACAATCGCAGTTTGGGCCGATTTTGGCCCATTTCCTTGACTATTACTTATTTTCGGGGGTCCCGGAGTGATTTCCATGATTTACGAACCACGTGGTGCGTTTACGTGTCGGTCATCAAAAATCACAATTTTAGCCGATTTTGATCCGTTTCGTGAACCCCAAGCGATTTCCATGGTTGTTGAACCCCAAGTTGCACTCACGTGCCGGCCATCAACACTCATAGTTTTGGCTGATTCTGGCCCATTTCGTGGATTATTGCTCACTCTTTTTGGGGTCCCGGAGTGATTTCCACGGTTAACGAACCGCGGGGTGCGTTTTTGTGTCGGTCGATTTCATCAACACTCACAGTTTTGGCCGATTCTTGCCCGTTTTGTGGACTATTACTCACTGTTTTGGGGTCCCGGAGTGATTTCCACGATTAACGAACCGCGGGGATTGTTTACGCGTCGGTCTTCAACACTTACCGTTTTGGGGTCCCAAAGCAATTTCCATGGTTGTTGAACCCCAAGGTGCACTCACGTGTCAGTCATCAACACTCACAGTTTCGGCCGATTCTGGCTCGTTTCATGGACTATTACTCACTGTTTTGGCGTCCCGGAGT
>NC_057807.1:8776843-8777334 GCF_018294505.1 Triticum aestivum
TTACTCACCGTTTTGGGGTCCCAAAGCAATTTCCATGGTTGTTGAACCCAAGGTGCGCTTACGTGTAGGTCATCAACAATCGCAGTTTGGGCCGATTTTGGCCGATTTCCTTGACTATTACTTATTTTCGGGGGTCCCGGAGTGATTTCCATGATTTACGAACCACGTGGTGCGTTTACGTGTCGGTCATCTAAAATCACAATTTTAGCCGATTTTGGTCCGTTTCGTGCACTATTACTCACCATTTTGGGGTCCTCGAGCGATTTCCATGGTTGTTGAACCCCAAGTTGCACTCACGTGCCGGCCATCAACACTCATAGTTTTGGCTGATTCTGGCCCGTTTCGTGGATTATTGCTCACTATTTTGGGGTCCCGGAGTGATTTCCACGGTTAACGAACCGCGGGGTGCGTTTCCGTGTCGGTCGATTTCATCAACACTCACAGTTTTGGCCGATTCTTGCCCGTTTTGTGGACTATTACTCACTGTTTTG
>NC_057807.1:8777379-8779240 GCF_018294505.1 Triticum aestivum
TCCACGATTAACGAACCGCGGGGATTGTTTACGCGTCGGTCTTCAACACTTACCGTTTTGGGGTCCCAAAGCAATTTCCATGGTTGTTGAACCCCAAGGTGCACTCACGTGTCAGTCATCAACACTCACAGTTTCGGCCGATTCTGGCTCGTTTCATGGACTATTACTCACTGTTTTGGCGTCCCGGAGTGATTTCCACGGTTAACGAAATGCGGGGTGCGTTTACGTGTCGGTCATCAACACTCACAGTTCTGGCCGATTCTGGCCTGTTTTGTGGTGACTCACTGTTTGGCGGTACCGGGGTGATTTCCACGATTAACGAACCGCGTGGTGCGTTTACGTGTCGGTTATCAACACTCACGATTTTGGCCGATTCCGGACCGTTTCATGGACTATTACTCACTGTTTTGGAGCCCTGGAGTAATTTCCATGATTAACGAACCCCGGGGTGCGCTTACCTGTCGGTTATCAACACTCGCGGTTTTGTCGATTCTGACCCGTTTCGTGGACTATTAGTCACTATTTTGGGTTCCCGGAGTGATTTCATGATTAACGAACCGCGGGGTGCATTTACGTGTCGGTCATCAACACTCACAGTTTTGGCCGATTCTGGCCCGTTTCATGGACTATTACTCACTGTTTTGGGGTCCGAGAGTGATTTCCACGATTAACGAACCCCAGGGTGCATTTACGTGTCGGTCATGAACACTCACAGATTTGGCCGACTCTGGCCTATTTCGTGGATTATTAGTCACTGTTTTGGGGTCCCGGTGTGATTTCCACGTTTAACGAACCACGGGGTGCGTTTACCTGTCGGCCATCAACACTCGCGGTTTTGGTCGATTCTGACCCGTTTCGTGGACTATTACTCACCGTTTTGGGGTCCCAAAGCAATTTCCATGGTTGTTGAACCCAAGGTGCGCTTACGTGTAGGTCATCAACAATCGCAGTTTGGGCCGATTTTGGCCGATTTCCTTGACTATTACTTATTTTCGGGGGTCCCGGAGTGATTTCCATGATTTACGAACCACGTGGTGCGTTTACGTGTCGGTCATCAACACTCACAGTTTTGGCCGATTCTGGCCCGTTTCATGGACTATTACTCACTGTTTTGGGGTCCGAGAGTGATTTCCACGATTAACGAACCCCAGGGTGCGTTTACGTGTCGGTCATGAACACTCACAGATTTGGCCGACTCTGGGCTATTTCGTGGATTATTACTCACTGTTTTCGGGTCCCGGTGTGATTTCCACGTTTAACGAACCCCGGGGTGTGTTTACCTGTCGGCCATCAACACTCGCGGTTTTGGTCGATTCTGACCCGTTTCGTGGACTATTACTCACCGTTTTGGGGTCCCAAAGCAATTTCCATGGTTGTTGAACCCAAGGTGCGCTTACGTGTAGGTCATCAACAATCGCAGTTTGGGCCGATTTTGGCCCATTTCCTGGACTATTATTTAGTTTTGGGGGTCCCGGAGTGATTTGCACGATTTACGAACCCTCGTGGGCGTTTACGTGTCGGTCATCAACACTCATAGTTTTGGCCAATTCTGACGAGTTTCGTGGACTTTTACTCACCGTTTTGGGGTCCCAAAGTGATTTCCATAATTGTTGAACCCCAAGGTGCGCTTACGTGTCGGTCATCAACACTCACAGTTTTGGCCAATTCTGACCCGTTTCATGGACTATTACTCACTGTTTTGGGGTCCCGGAGTGATTTCACGATTAACGAACCGCGGGGTGCGTTTATGTGTCGGTCATCAACACTCAAAGTTTTGGCCGATTCTGGCCCGTTTCGTGGACTATTACTCACTGTTTTGGGGTCTGACAGTGATTTCCACGATTAACGAACCCCAGGGTGC
>NC_057807.1:8780621-8782016 GCF_018294505.1 Triticum aestivum
CTTGCCCGTTTTGTGGACTATTACTCACTGTTTTGGGGTCCCGGAGTGATTTCCACGATTAACGAACCGCGGGGTGTGTTTACGCGTCGGTCTTCAACACTTACCGTTTTGGGGTCCCAAAGCGATTTCCATGGTTGTTGAACCCCAAGGTGCACTCACGTGTCAGTCATCAACACTCATAGTTTCGGCCGATTCTGGCTCGTTTCATGGACTATTACTCATTGTTTTGGGGTCCCGGAGTGATTTCCACGGTTAACGAAACGCGGGTGCGTTTACGTGTCGGTAATCAACACTCACAGTTCTGGCCGATTCTGGCCTGTTTTGTGGTGACTCACTGTTTTGCGGTACCGGGGTGATTTCCACGATTAATGAACCGCCTGGTGCATTTACGTGTCGGTTATCAGCACTCACAATTTTGGCCGATTCTGGACCGTTTCATGGACTATTACTCACTGTTTTGGAGCCCCGGAGTAATTTCCATGATTAACGAACCCCGGGGTGCGCTTACCTGTCGGTTATCAACACTCGCGGTTTTGTCGATTCTGACCCGTTTCGTGGAATATTACTCACCGTTTTGGGGTCCGAAAGCGATTTCCATCATTGTTGAACCCCAAGGTGCGCTTAAGTGTAGGTCATCAACAATCGCAGTTTGGGCTGATTCTGGCCCGTTTCTTGGACTATTACTTAGTTTTGGGGGTCCCGGAGTGATTTCCATGATTTAGAACCCTTGTGTGCGTTTACGTGTCGGTCATCAACACTCACAGTTTTGGCCAATTCTGATGCGTTTCGCGGACTTTTACTCACCGTTTTGGGGTCCCAAAGTGATTTCCATAATTGTTGAACCCCAAGGTGCGCTTACGTGTCGGTCATCAACAATCACAGTTTTGGCCAATTCTGACCCGTTTCATGGACTATTACTCACTATTTTGGGGTCCCGGAGTGATTTCATGATTAACGAACCGCGGGGTGCGTTTACGTGTCGTTCATCAACACTCATAGTTTTGGCCGATTCTGGCCCGTTTCATGGACTATTACTCACTGTTTTGGGGTCCGAGAGGGATTTCCACGATTAACGAACCCCGAGGTGCGTTTACGTGTCGGTCATGAACACACACAGATTTGGCCGACTCTGGCCTATTTCGTGGATTATTACTCACTGTTTTGGGGTCCTGGTGTGATTTCCATGTTTAACGAACCCCGGGGTGCGTTTACCTGTCGGTCATCAACACTCATAGTTTTGGCCAGTTCTGACGCGTTTCGTGGACGTTTACTCACCGTTTTGGGGTCCCAAAGTGATTTCCATAATTGTTGAACCCCAAGGTGCGCTTATGTGTCGGTCATCAACACTCACAGTTTTGGCCAATTCTGACCCGTTTCATGGACTATTACTCACTG
>NC_057807.1:8782081-8782876 GCF_018294505.1 Triticum aestivum
GTTTTGGCCGATTCTGGCCCGTTTCGTGGACTATTACTCACTGTTTTGGGGTCCGAGAGTGATTTCCACGATTAACGAACCCCGGGGTGCGTTTACGTGTCGGTCATGAACACTCACAGATTTGGCCGACTCTGGCCTATTTCGTGGATTATTACTCACTGTTTTCGGGTCCCGGTGTGATTTCCACGTTTAACGAACCCCGGGGTGTGTTTACCTGTCGGCCATCAACACTCGCGGTTTTGGTCGATTCTGACCCGTTTCGTGGACTATTACTCACCGTTTTGGGGTCCCAAAGCAATTTCCATGGTTGTTGAACCCAAGGTGCGCTTACGTGTAGGTCATCAACAATCGCAGTTTGGGCCGATTTTGGCCCATTTCCTGGACTATTATTTAGTTTTGGGGGTCCCGGAGTGATTTCCATGATTTACGAACCCTCGTGGGCGTTTACGTGTCGGTCATCAACACTCATAGTTTTGGCCAATTCTGACGAGTTTCGTGGACTTTTACTCACCGTTTTGGGGTCCCAAAGTGATTTCCATAATTGTTGAACCCCAAGGTGCGCTTACGTGTCGGTCATCAACACTCACAGTTTTGGCCAATTCTGACCCGTTTCATGGACTATTACTCACTGTTTTGGGGTCCCGGAGTGATTTCACGATTAACGAACCGCGGGGTGCGTTTATGTGTCGGTCATCAACACTCAAAGTTTTGGCCGATTCTGGCCCGTTTCGTGGACTATTACTCACTGTTTTGGGGTCTGACAGTGATTTCCACGATTAACGAACCCCAGGGTGC
>NC_057807.1:8782907-8783728 GCF_018294505.1 Triticum aestivum
GCGCGTTTCATGGATTATTACTCACTGTTTTGGGGTCCCGGGTGTGATTTCCACGATTAACGAACCTCGGGGTGCGTTTACGTGTCGATCATCAACACTCGCAGTTTTGGCTGATTCTGGCTCGTTTTATGACTATTACTCATTGTTTTGGGGTTCCGGAGTGATTTCCACGATTAACGAACCCCGGGGTGCGTTTACTTGTGGGTCATCAACACTCGCGGTTTTGGTCGATTCTGACCCATTTCGTGGACTATTACTCACCGTTTTGGGGTCCCAAAGCAATTTCCATGGTTGTTGAACCCAAGGTGCGCTTACGTGTAGGTCATCAACAATCGCAGTTTGGGCCGATTTTGGCCCATTTCCTTGACTATTACTTATTTTCGGGGGTCCCGGAGTGATTTCCATGATTTACAAACCACGTGGTGCGTTTACGTGTCGGTCATCAAAAATCACAATTTTAGCCGATTTTGGTCCATTTCGTGCACTATTACTCACCATTTTGGGGTCCCCGAGCGATTTCCATGGTTGTTGAACCCCAAGTTGCACTCACGTGCCGGCCATCAACACTCATAGTTTTGGCTGATTCTGGCCCGTTTCGTGGATTATTGCTCACTCTTTTGGGGTCCCGGAGTGATTTCCACGGTTAATGAACCGCGGGGTGCGTTTCCGTGTCGGTCGATTTCATCAACACTCACAGTTTTGGCCGATTCTTGCCCGTTTTGTGGACTATTACTCACTGTTTTGGGGTCCCGGAGTGATTTCCACGATTAACGAACCGCGGGGTGTGTTTACGCGTCGGTCTTCAACACTTACCGTTTTGG
>NC_057807.1:8785106-8785386 GCF_018294505.1 Triticum aestivum
GATTTACGAACCCTCGTGGGCGTTTACGTGTCGGTCATCAACACTCATAGTTTTGGCCAATTCTGACGAGTTTCGTGGACTTTTACTCACCGTTTTGGGGTCCCAAAGTGATTTCCATAATTGTTGAACCCCAAGGTGCGCTTACGTGTCGGTCATCAACACTCACAGTTTTGGCCAATTCTGACCCGTTTCATGGACTATTACTCACTGTTTTGGGGTCCCGGAGTGATTTCACGATTAACGAACCGCGGGGTGCGTTTATGTGTCGGTCATCAACACT
>NC_057807.1:8785481-8787231 GCF_018294505.1 Triticum aestivum
CCCGGGGTGCGTTTACGTGTCGGTCATGAACACACAGTTTTGGCCAATTCTGGCCCGTTTCATGGATTATTACTCACTGTTTTGGGGTCCCGGGTGTGATTTCCATGATTAACGAACCCCGGGGTGCGTTTACGTGTCGGTCATCAACACTCGCAGTTTTGGCTGATTCTGGCTCGTTTTATGACTATTACTCATTGTTTTGGGGTTCCGGAGTGATTTCCACGATTAACGAACCCCGGGGTGCGTTTAGCTGTGGGTCATCAACACTCGCGGTTTTGGTCGATTCTGACCCGTTTCGTGGACTATTACTCACCGTTTTGGGGTCCCAAAGCAATTTCCATGGTTGTTGAACCCAAGGTGCGCTTACGTGTAGGTCATCAACAATCGCAGTTTGGGCCGATTTTGGCCCATTTCCTTGACTATTACTTATTTTCGGGGGTCCCGGAGTGATTTCCATGATTTACGAACCACGTGGTGCGTTTACGTGTCGGTCATCAAAAATCACAATTTTAGCCGATTTTGGTCCATTTCGTGCACTATTACTCACCATTTTGGGGTCCCCGAGCGATTTCCATGGTTGTTGAACCCCAAGTTGCACTCACGTGCCGGCCATCAACACTCATAGTTTTGGCTGATTCTGGCCCATTTCATGGATTATTGCTCACTCTTTTGGGGTCCCGGAGTGATTTCCACGGTTCATGAACCGCGGGGTGCGTTTCCGATTCGGTCGATTTCATCAACACTCACAGTTTTGGCCGATTCTTGCCCGTTTTGTGGACTATTACTCACTGTTTTGGGGTCCCGGAGTGATTTCCACGATTAACGAACCGCGGGGTGTGTTTACGCGTCGGTCTTCAACACTTACCGTTTTGGGGTCCCAAAGCGATTTCCATGGTTGTTGAACCCCAAGGTGCACTCACGTGTCAGTCATCAACACTCACAGTTTCGGCCGATTCTGGCTCGTTTCATGGACTATTACTCACTGTTTTGGGGTCCCGGAGTGATTTCCACGGTTAACGAAACGCGGGTGCGTTTACGTGTCGGTAATCAACACTCACAGTTCTGGCCGATTCTGGCCTGTTTTGTGGTGACTCACTGTTTGGCGGTACCGGGGTGATTTCCACGATTAACGAACTGCCTGGTGCGTTTACGTGTCGGTTATCAGCACTCACAATTTTGGCCGATTCGGGACCGTTTCATGGACTATTACTCACTGTTTTGGATCCCCGGAGTAATTTCCATGATTAACGAACCCCGGGGTGCGCTTACCTGTCGGTTATCAACACTCGCGGTTTTGTCGATTCTGACCCGTTTCGTGGAATATTACTCACCGTTTTGGGGTCCGAAAGCGATTTCCATGGTTGTTGAACCCAAGGTGCGCTTACGTGTAGGTCATCAACAATCGCAGTTTGGGCCGATTTTGGCCCATTTCCAGGACTATTATTTAGTTTTGGGGGTCCCGGAGTGATTTCCACGATTTACGAACCCTCGTGGGCGTTTACGTGTCGGTCATCAACACTCATAGTTTTGGCCAATTCTGACGAGTTTCGTGGACTTTTAGTCACCGTTTTGGGGTCCCAAAGTGATTTCCATAATTGTTGAACCCCAAGGTGCGCTTACGTGTCGGTCATCAACACTCACAGTTTTGGCCAATTCTGACCCGTTTCATGGACTATTACTCACTGTTTTGGGGTCCCGGAGTGATTTCATGATTAACGAACTGCGGGGTGCGTTTACGTGTCGTTCATCA
>NC_057807.1:8788055-8788409 GCF_018294505.1 Triticum aestivum
CACGATTTACGAACCCTCGTGGGCGTTTACGTGTCGGTCATCAACACTCATAGTTTTGGCCAATTCTGACGAGTTTCGTGGACTTTTACTCACCGTTTTGGGGTCCCAAAGTGATTTCCATAATTGTTGAACCCCAAGGTGCGCTTACGTGTCGGTCATCAACACTCACAGTTTTGGCCAATTCTGACCCGTTTCATGGACTATTACTCACTGTTTTGGGGTCCCGGAGTGATTTCACGATTAACGAACCGCGGGGTGCGTTTATGTGTCGGTCATCAACACTGAAAGTTTTGGCCGATTCTGGCCCGTTTCGTGGACTATTACTCACTGTTTTGGGGTCTGACAGTGATTTCC
>NC_057807.1:8788578-8789214 GCF_018294505.1 Triticum aestivum
GGGTGCGTTTACGTGTCGGTCATCAACACTCACAGTTTTGGCTGATTCTGGCTCGTTTTGTGACTATTACTCATTGTTTTGGGGTTCCGGAGTGATTTCCACGATTAACGAACCCCGGGGTGCGTTTACCTGTCGGTCATCAACACTCGCGGTTTTGGTCGATTCTGACCTGTTTCGTGGACTATTACTCACCGTTTTGGGGTCCCAAAGCAATTTCCTTGGTTGTTGAACCCAAGGTGCGCTTACATGTAGGTCATCAACAATCGCAGTTTGGGCCGATTTGGGCCCATTTCCTGGACTATTACTTATTTTCGGGGGTCCCGGAGTGATTTCCATGATTTACGAACCACGTGGTGCGTTTACGTGTCGGTCCTCAATAATCACAATTTTAGCCGATTTTGGTCCGTTTCGTGCACTATTACTCACCATTTTGGGATCCCCGAGCGATTTCCATGGTTGTTGAACCCCAAGTTGCACTCACGTGCCGGCCATCAACACTCATAGTTTTGACCGATTCTGGCCCGTTTCGTGGACTATTGCTCACTCTTTTGGGGTCCCGGAGTGATTTCCACGGTTAACGAACCGCGGGGTGCGTTTCCATGTCGGTCGATTTCATCAACACTCACAGTTTTGGCC
>NC_057807.1:8789359-8793018 GCF_018294505.1 Triticum aestivum
TCCCAGAGCGATTTCCATAGTTGTTGAACCCCAAGGTGCACTCATGTGTCAGTCATCAACACTCACAGTTTCGGCCGATTCTGGCTCGTTTCATGGACTATTACTCACTGTTTTGGGGTCCCGGAGTGATTTCCACGGTTAACGAAACGCGGGGTGCGTTTACGTGTCGGTCATCAACACTCACAGTTTTGGCCGATTCTGGCCTGTTTTGTGGTGACTCACTGTTTTGCGGTACCGGGGTGATTTCCATGACTAATGAACCGCGTGGTGCGTTTACGTGTCGGTTATCAACACTCACGATTTTGGCCGATTCTGGCCCGTTTCATGGACTATTACTCACTGTTTTGGAGCCCCGGAGTAATTTCAATGATTAACGAACCCCGGGGTGCGCTTACCTGTCGGTTATCAACACTCGCGGTTTTGTCGATTCTGACCCGTTTCGTGGAATATTACTCACCGTTTTGGGGTGCGAAAGCGATTTCCATCGTTGTTGAACCCCAAGGTGCGCTTAAGTGTAGGTCATCAACAATCGCAGTTTGGGCTGATTCTGGCCCGTTTCTTGGACTATTACTTAGTTTTGGGGGTCCCGGTGTGATTTCCACGTTTAACGAACCCTGGGGTGCGTTTACCTATCGGTCATCAACACTCACAGTTTTGGCCAATTCTGACGCGTTTCGTGGACTTTTACTCAACATTTTGGGGTCCCAAAGTGATTTCCATAATTGTTGAACCCCAAGGTGCGCTTACGTGTCGGTCATCAACACTCAGAGTTTTGGCCAATTCTGACCCGTTTCATGGACTATTACTCACTGTTTTGGGGTCCCGGAGTGATTTCACGATTAACGAACCCCGGGGTGCGTTTATGTGTCGGTCATCAACACTCAAAGTTTTGGCCTATTCTGGCCCGTTTCGTGGCGTTTTGGGGTCCCAAAGCGATTTCCATGGTTGTTGAACCCCAAGGTGCACTTAAGTGTACGTCATCAAAAATCGCAGTTTCGGCCGATTCTGGCCCGTTTCTTGGACTATTACTTAGTTTGGGGGGTCCCGGAGTGATTTCCACAATTTGCGAACCCCGTGGTGCGTTTATGTGTCGGTCATCAACTCTCACAATTTTGGCCGATTCTGGTCCGTTTCGTGCACTATTACTCACCGTTTTGGGGTCCTAGAGCGATTTCCATGGTTGTTGAACCCCAAGGTGCACTCACGTGTCGGTCATCAACACTCACAGTTTCGGCCAATTCTGGCTCGTTTCGTGGACTATTACTCACTGTTTTGGGGTCCCGGAGAGATTTCCACGGTTAACGAACCGCGGGGTGCGTTTACGTGTCAGTCATCAACACTCATCAACCCGTTTTGTGGTGTATTACTCATTGTTTTGGGGTCCTGGGGTGATTTTCCACGATTAACGAACCGCAGGGTGCCTTTATGTGTCGGTTATCAACACTCATGATTTTGGCCGATTCTGGCCCGTTTCATGGACTATTGCTCACTATTTGGTTCCCCGGAGTAATTTCCACGATTAACGAACCCCGGGGTGCGCTTACCTATCGGTTATCAACACTCGCGGTTTTTGTCGATTCTGACCCGTTTCGTGGAATATTACTCACCTTTGTGGGGTCTGAAAGCGATTTCCATCGTTGTTGAACCCCAAGTTGTGCGTAAGTTTAGGTCATCAACAATTGCAGTTTGGGCTGATTCTGGCCCGTTTCTTGGACTATTACTTAGTTTTGGGGGTCCCGGAGTGATTTCCACGATTTACGAACCCTCGTGTGCGTTTACGTGTCGGTCATCAATACTCACAGTTTTGGCCAATTCTGATGCGATTCGTGGACTTTTAGTCACAGTTTTGGGGTCCCAAAGTGATTTCCATAATTGTTGAACCCCAAGGTGCGCTTACGTGTCGGTCATCAACACTCACATTTTTTGCCAATTCTGATCCATTTCGTGGACTATTACTCACTGTTTTGGGGTCCCGGAGTGATTTTCACGGTTAACGAACCGCGGAGTGCGTTTACGTGTCGGTCATCAAAACTCACAGTTATGGCCGATTCTGGCCCGTTTAGTGGACTATTACTCACTGTTTTGGGGTCCGAGAGTTATTTCCACGATTAACGAACCCCGGAGTGCGTTTATGTGTCGGTCATGAACACTCACAGTTTTGGCCGATTCTGGCACGTTTCGTGGAATATTACTCACTGTTTTGGGGTCCCGGAGTGATTTCCACGGTAAAAGAACCGTGGGGTGCATTTACGTGTCGGTCATCAACATCACGGTTTTGGCCGATTCTGGCCCGTTTCGTGGAATATTACTCACTGTTTTGGGGTCCCAGAGTGATTTCCATGATTAACGAACCCCGGGTTGCGTTTACGTTTCGGTCGTCAACACTCGCAGTTTGGCTGATTCTGGCCCGTTTCGTGTACTAATACTCACTATTTTGGGGTCCCGGAGTGATTTCCACGATTAATGAACCCCGGGGTGCGTTTACATGTAGGTCATAAACACTCACGGTTTCTGTTGATGCTGACCCGTTTTGTGGACTATTACTCAACCTTTTGGGCCACGGCGATTTCCATGGTTGTTGAACCCCATGGTGTGCTTACGTGTCGATCATCAACAATCGCAGTTTGGGCCAATTTTGGCCCGTTTCTTACACTATTACTTAGTTTTGGAGGTCCCGAGTGATTTCAACGATTGGTGAACTCCGGGGTGTGCTTACTTGTCGGTCATCAAAACTCACAATTTTGGCCGATTCTAGTACGTTTCGTGCACTTTTACTCACCGTTTTGGCGTCCCAGAGCAATTTCCACGATTGCAAATCCCCGGGTGCGTTCACGTGTCCGTTGTCAACAGTAACAGTTTTGGCCAATTCTGATGTGTTTTGTGGACTATTACTCACCATTTTTGGGTCCCGAAGCGATTTACATAGTTTTTGAACCCCAAGATGCGCTTACGTGTCGGTCATGAACACTCACAGTTTTGACCGATTCTGGCCTGTTTCGTATATTATTACTCACTGTTTTGGGGTCCCGGTATGATTTCCACGATTAATGAACCCCGGGGTGCGTTTATGTGTCGGTCATCAACACTCGCGGTTTTTGTCAATTCTGACCCGTTTCGTAGACTAATACTCACCGCTTTGGGGTCCCAAAGCGATTTCCATGGTTGTTGAACCCCAAGGTGCGATTACGTGTAGGTCATCAACAATCGCAGTTTGGGCTGATTCTGGCCCATTTCTAGGACTATTACCTAGTTTTGCAGGTCCCAGAGTGATTTCCACGATTTATGAACCCTCGTGTGCGTTTACGTGTCGGTCATCAATACTCACAGTTTTGGCCAATTCTGATGCATTTCGTGGACTTTTCCTCACCGTTTTGGGGTCCCAAAGTGATTTCCATAATTGTTGAACCCCAAGGTGCGCTTACGTGTCGGTCATCAACAATCACATTTTTGGCCAATTCTGATCCATTTCGTGGACTATTACTCACTGTTTTGGGGTCCCGGAGTGATTTTCACGGTTAACGAACCGCGGAGTGCGTTTACGTTTCGGTCATCAAAACTCACAGTCATGGCCGATTCTGGCCCGTTTAGTGGACTATTACTCACTGTTTTGGGGTCCGAGAGTTATTTCCATGATTAACGAACCCCGGAGTGCGTTTACG
>NC_057807.1:8793350-8795049 GCF_018294505.1 Triticum aestivum
GGGTGATTTCCACGATTAACGAACTGCGGGGTGCGTTTACATGTCGGTCATCAACATCACGGTTTTGGCCGATTTTTGCCCGTTTCGTGGACTATTACTCACTGTTTTGGGGTCCCAGAGTGATTTCCACGATTAACGAACCCCGGGTTGCGTTTACGTTTCGGCCGATTCTGGCCAGTTTCGTGGACTAATACTCACTATTTTGGGGTCCCGAAGTGATTTCCATGATTAATAAACCCCGGGGTGCGTTTACATGTAGGTCATAAACAGGCACGGTTTTTGTCGATGCTGACCCGTTTTGTCGACTATTACTCAACCTTTTAGGCCCAGGGCGATTTCCATGGTTGTTGAACCCCATGGTGTGCTTACGTGTCGATCATCAACAATCGCAGTTTGGGCCGATTTTGGCCCGTTTCTTACACTATTACTTAGTTTTGGAGATCCCGGAGTGATTTCAACGATTGATGAACTCCGGGGTGCGCTTACGTGTCGGTCATCAAGACTCACAATTTTGGCCGATTCTAGTATGTTTCGTGCACTTTTACTCACCGTTTTGGCGTCCCAGAGCGATTTCCACGATTGCAAATCCCCGGGTGCGTTCACGTGTCCGTTGTCAACAGTAACAGTTTTGGCCAATTCTGATGCGTTTTGTGGACTATTACTCACCATTTTGGGGTCCCGAAGCGAATTACGTAGTTTTGGAACCCCAAGATGCGTTTACGTGTCGGTCATGAACACTCATAGTTTTGGCCGATTCTGGCCCGTTTCGTGAATTATTACTCACTGTTTTGGGGTCCCGGTATGATTTCCACGATTAATGAACCCCGGGGTGCGTTTACGTGTCGGTCATCAACACTCATGGTTTTGGCCGATTCTGGCTCGTTTTGTGACTATTACTCACTGTTTTGGGCTTCCGGAGTGATTTCCACGATTAACAAACTCCGAGGTGCGTTTACTTGTCGGTCATCAACACTCGCGGTTTTTGTCAATTCTGACCCGTTTCGTAGACTAATACTCACCGCTTTGGGGTCCCAAAGCGATTTCCATGGTTGTTGAACCCCAAGGTGCGATTACGTGTAGGTCATCAACAATCGCAGCTTGGGCTGATTCTGGCCCATTTCTAGGACTATTACTTAGTTTTGCAGGTCCCAGAGTGATTTCCACGATTTATGAACCCTCGTGTGCGTTTACGTGTCGGTCATCAATACTCACATTTTTGGCCAATTCTGATGCGTTTCGTGGACTTTTCCTCACCGTTTTGGGGTCCCAAAGTGATTTCCATAATTGTTGAACCCCAAGGTGCGCTTACGTGTCGGTCATCAACACTCACATTCTTGGCCAATTCTGATCCATTTCGTGGACTATTACTCACTGTTTTGGGGTCCCGGAGTGATTTTCACGGTTAACGAACCACGGAGTGCGTTTACGTTTCCGTCATCAAAACTCACAGTTATGGCCGATTCTGGCCCGTTTATTGGACTATTACTCACTGTTTTCGGGATCGAGAGTTATTTCTATGATTAACGAACCCGGAGTGTGTTTACGTGTCGGTCATGAACACTCACAGTTTTGGCCGATTCTGGCCCGTTTCGTGGAATATTACTCACTGTTTTGGGGTCCCGGAGTGATTTCCACGGTTAAAGAACCGCGGGGTGCTTTACGTGTCGGTCATCAACAATCACAGTTTTGGCTGATTCTG
>NC_057807.1:8795355-8800652 GCF_018294505.1 Triticum aestivum
ATTACTCACTGTTTTGGGGTCCCGGGGTGATTTCCACGATTAACGAACTGCGGGGTGCGTTTACATGTCGGTCATCAACATCACGGTTTTGGCCGATTCTGGCCCGTATAGTGAACTATTACTCACTGTTTTGGGGTCCCAGAGTGATTTCCACGATTAACGAACCCCGGGTTGCGTTTACGTTTCGGTCATCAACACTCGTAATTTCGGCCGATTCTGGCCCGTTTCGTGGACTAATACTCACTATTTTGGGGTCCCGGAGTGATTTACACGATTAATGAACCCCGGGGTGCGTTTACATGTAGGTCATAAACACGCACGGTTTTTGTCGATGCTGACCCGTTTTGTGGACTATTACTCAACCTTTTGGGCCCAGGGCGATTTCCATGGTTGTTGAACCCCATGGTGTGCTTACGTGTCGATCATCAACAATCGCAGTTTGGGCCGATTTTGGCCCGTTTCTTACACTATTACTTAGTTTTGGAGGTCCCGGAGTGATTTCAACGATTGATGAACTCCGGGGTGCGCTTACGTGTCGGTCATCAAGACTCACAATTTTGGCCGATTCTAGTACGTTTCGTGCACTTTTACTCACCGTTTTGGCGTCCCAGAGCGATTTCCACGATTGCAAATCCCCGGGTGCGTTCACGTGTCCGTTGTCAACAGTAACAGTTTTGGCCAATTCTGATGCGTTTTGTGGACTATTACTCACCATTTTGGGGTCCCGAAGCGATTTACATAGTTTTTGAACCCCACGATGCGTTTACGTGTCGGTCATCAACACTCACAGTTTTGGCCGATTCTGGCCCGTTTCGTGGATTATTACTCACTATTTTGGGGTCCCGGTATGTTTTCCACGATTAATGAACCCCGGGGTGCGTTTACGTGTCGGTCATCAACACTCATGGTTTTGGCCGATTCTGGCTCGTTTTGTGACTATTACTCACTGTTTTGGGCTTCCGGAGTGATTTCCACGATTAACAAACTCCGGGGTGCGTTTACTTGTCGGTCAGCAACACTCGCGGTTTTTGTCAATTCTGACCCGTTTCGTAGACTAATACTCACCGCTTTGGGGTCCCAAAGCGATTTCCATGGTTGTTGAACCCCAAGGTGCGATTACGTCTAGGTCATCAACAATCGCAGTTTGGGCTGATTCTGGCCCATTTCTCGGACTATTACTTAGTTTTGCAGGTCCCAGAGTGATTTCCATGATTTATGAACCCTCGTGTGCGTTTACGTGTCGGTCATCAATACTCACAGTTTTGGCCAATTCTGATGCGTTTTGTGGACTTTTACTCACCGTTTTGGGGTCCCAAAGTGATTTCCATAATTGTTGAACCCCAAGGTGCGCTTATGTGTCGGTCATCAACACTCACATTTTTCGCCAATACTGATCCATTTCGTGGACTATTACTCACTGTTTTGGGGTCCCGGAGTGATTTTCACGGTTAACGAACCGCGGAGTGCATTTACGTTTCGGTCATCAAAACTCACAGTTATGGCCGATTCTGGCCCATTTAGTGGACTATTACTCACTGTTTTGGGGTCCGAGAGTTATTTCCACGATTAACGAACCCCGGAGTGCATTTACGTGTCGGTCATGAACACTCACAGTTCTGGCCGATTCTGGCCCGTTTCGTGGAATATTACTCACTGTTTTGGTGTCTCAGAGTGATTTCCACGGTTAAAGAACCGCGGGGTGCTTTACGTGTCGGTCATCAACAATCACAGTTTTGGCTGATTCTGACCCGTTTTGTGGAGTATTAC
Source organism: Triticum aestivum (assembly GCF_018294505.1). Classification (NCBI taxonomy): domain Eukaryota; kingdom Viridiplantae; phylum Streptophyta; class Magnoliopsida; order Poales; family Poaceae; genus Triticum; species Triticum aestivum. The sequence goes on from NC_057807.1 coordinate 8,797,123, forward strand.
TCACTGTTTTGGGGTCCCGGGGTGATTTCCACGATTAACGAACTGCGGGGTGCGTTTACATGTCGGTCATCAACATCACGGTTTTGGCCGATTCTGGCCCGTTTCGGGACTATTACTCACTGTTTTGGGGTCCCAGAGTGATTTCCACGATTAACGAACCCCGGGTTGCGTTTACGTTTCGGTCATCAACACTCGCAGTTTCGGCCGATTCTGGCCCGTTTCATGGACTAATACTCACTATTTTGGGGTCCCGGAGTGATTTCCACGATTAATGAACCCCGGGGTGCGTTTACATGTAGGTCATAAACACGCACGGTTTTTGTCGATGCTGACCCGTTTTGTGGACTATTACTCAACCTTTTGGGCCCAGGGCGATTTCCATGGTTGTTGAACCCCATGGTGTGCTTACGTGTCGATCATCAACAATCGCAGTTTGGGCCGATTTTGGCCCGTTTCTTACACTATTACTTAGTTTTGGAGGTCCCGGAGTGATTTCAACGATTGATGAACTCCGGGGTGCGCTTACGTGTCGGTCATCAAGACTCACAATTTTGGCCGATTCTAGTACGTTTCGTGCACTTTTACTCACCGTTTTGGCGTCCCAGAGCGATTTCCACGATTGCAAATCCCCGGGTGCGTTCACGTGTCCGTTGTCAACAGTAACAGTTTTGGCCAATTCTGATGCGTTTTGTGGACTATTACTCACCATTTTGGGGTCCCGAAGCGATTTACATAGTTTTTGAACCCCACGATGCGTTTACGTGTCGGTCATCAACACTCACAGTTTTGGCCGATTCTGGCCCGTTTCGTGGATTATTACTCACTATTTTGGGGTCCCGGTATGTTTTCCACGATTAATGAACCCCGGGGTGCGTTTACGTGTCGGTCATCAACACTCATGGTTTTGGCCGATTCTGGCTCGTTTTGTGACTATTACTCACTGTTTTGGGCTTCCGAAGTGATTTCCACGATTAACAAACTCCGGGGTGCGTTTACTTGTCGGTCATCAACACTCGCGGTTTTTGTCAATTCTGACCCGTTTCGTAGACTAATACTCACCGCTTTGGGGTCCCAAAGCGATTTCCATGGTTGTTGAACCCCAAGGTGCGATTACGTGTAGGTCATCAACAATCGCAGTTTGGGCTGATTCTGGCCCATTTCTCGGACTATTACTTAGTTTTGCAGGTCAGAGTGATTTCCACGATTTATGAACCCTCGTGTGCGTTTACGTGTCGGTCATCAATACTCACAGTTTTGGCCAATTCTGATGCGTTTTGTGGACTTTTACTCACCGTTTTGGGGTCCCAAAGTGATTTCCATAATAGTTGAACCCCAAGGTGCGCTTATGTGTCGGTCATCAACACTCACATTTTTCGCCAATACTGATCCATTTCGTGGACTATTACTCACTGTTTTGGGGTCCCGGAGTGATTTTCACGGTTAACGAACCGCGGAGTGCGTTTACGTTTCGGTCATCAAAACTCACAGTTATGGCCGATTCTGGCCCATTTAGTGGACTATTACTCACTGTTTTGGGGTCCGAGAGTTATTTCCACGATTAACGAACCCCGGAGTGCATTTACGTGTCGGTCATGAACACTCACAGTTCTGGCCGATTCTGGCCCGTTTCGTGGAATATTACTCACTGTTTTGGTGTCTCGGAGTGATTTCCACGGTTAAAGAACCGCGGGGTGCTTTACGTGTCGGTCATCAACAATCACAGTTTTGGCTGATTCTGACCCGTTTTGTGGAGTATTACTCACTGTTTTGGGGTCCCGGGGTGATTTCCACGATTAACGAACTGCGGGGTGCGTTTACATGTCGGTCATCAACATCACGGTTTTGGCCGATTCTGGCCCGTTTCGGGACTATTACTCACTGTTTTGGGGTCCCAGAGTGATTTCCATGATTAACGAACCCCGGGTTGCGTTTACGTTTCGGTCATCAACACTCGCAGTTTCGGCCGATTCTGGCCCGTTTCGTGGACTAATACTCACTATTTTGGGGTCCCGGAGTGATTTCCACGATTAATGAACCCCGGGGTGCGTTTACATGTAGGTCATAAACACGCACGGTTTTTGTCGATGCTGACCCGTTTTGTGGACTATTACTCAACCTTTTGGGCCCAGGGCGATTTCCATGGTTGTTGAACCCCATGGTGTGCTTACGTGTCGATCATCAACAATCGCAGTTTGGGCCGATTTTGGCCCGTTTCTTACACTATTACTTAGTTTTGGAGGTCCCGGAGTGATTTCAACGATTGATGAACTCCGGGGTGCGCTTACGTGTCGGTCATCAAGACTCACCATTTTGGCCGATTCTAGTACGTTTCGTGCACTTTTACTCACCGTTTTGGCGTCCCAGAGCGATTTCCACGATTGCAAATCCCCGGGTGCGTTCACGTGTCCGTTGTCAACAGTAACAGTTTTGGCCAATTCTGATGCGTTTTGTGGACTATTACTCACCATTTTGGGGTCCCGAAGCGATTTACATAGTTTTTGAACCCCACGATGCGTTTACGTGTCGGTCATCAACACTCACAGTTTTGGCCGATTCTGGCCCGTTTCGTGGATTATTACTCACTATTTTGGGGTCCCGGTATGTTTTCCACGATTAATGAACCCCGGGGTGCGTTTACGTGTCGGTCATCAACACTCATGGTTTTGGCCGATTCTGGCTCGTTTTGTGACTATTACTCACTGTTTTGGGCTTCCGAAGTGATTTCCACGATTAACAAACTCCGGGGTGCGTTTACTTGTCGGTCATCAACACTCGCGGTTTTTGTCAATTCTGACCCGTTTCGTAGACTAATACTCACCGCTTTGGGGTCCCAAAACGATTTCCATGGTTGTTGAACCCCAAGGTGCGATTACGTGTAGGTCATCAACAATCGCAGTTTGGGCTGATTCTGGCCCATTTCTCGGACTATTACTTAGTTTTGCAGGTCAGAGTGATTTCCACGATTTATGAACCCTCGTGTGCATTTACGTGTCGGTCATCAATACTCACAGTTTTGGCCAATTCTGATGCGTTTTGTGGACTTTTACTCACCGTTTTGGGGTCCCAAAGTGATTTCCATAATTGTTGAACCCCAAGGTGCGCTTATGTGTCGGTCATCAACACTCACATTTTTCGCCAATACTGATCCATTTCGTGGACTATTACTCACTGTTTTGGGGTCCCGGAGTGATTTTCACGGTTAACGAACCGCGGAGTGCGTTTACGTTTCGGTCATCAAAACTCACAGTTATGGCCGATTCTGGCCCATTTAGTGGACTATTACTCACTGTTTTGGGGTCCGAGAGTTATTTCCACGATTAACGAACCCCGGAGTGCATTTACGTGTCGGTCATGAACACTCACAGTTCTGGCCGATTCTGGCCCGTTTCGTGGAATATTACTCACTGTTTTGGTGTCTCGGAGTGATTTCCACGGTTAAAGAACCGCGGGGTGCGTTTACGTGTCGGTCATCAACAATCACAGTTTTGGCTGATTCTGACCCGTTTTGTGGAGTATTACTCACTGTTTTG
>NC_057807.1:8800662-8805176 GCF_018294505.1 Triticum aestivum
AAGAACCGCGGGGTGCGTTTATGTGTCGGTCATCAACAATCACAGTTTTGGCTGATTCTGACCCGTTTTGTGGAGTATTACTCACTGTTTTGGGGTCCCGGGGTGATTTCCACGATTAACGAACTGCGGGGTGCGTTTACATGCTGGTCATCAACATCACAGTTTTGGCCGATTCTGGCCCGTTTCGTGGACTATTACTCACTGTTTTGGGGTCCCAGAGTGATTTCCACGATTAACGAACCCCGGGTTGCGTTTACGTTTCAGTCATCAACACTCGCAGTTTCGGCCGATTCGAAACCTTTTCGAGCACTTTTACTCACAGTTTTGGCATCCGAGAGCGATTTCCACGATTGCAAATCCCCGGGATGCGTTCATTGTCCGTTGTCAGTAACAGTTTTGGCCAATTTTGATGCGTTTTGTGGACTATTACTCACCATTTTCGGGTCCCGAAGCGATTTACATAGTTTTTGAACCCCAAGGTGTGTTCACGTGTCGGTCATGAACACTCACAGTTTTGGCCGATTCAGGCCCGTTTCATGGATTATTACTCACTATTTTGGGGTCTCGGTATGATTTCCACGATTAATGAACCGCGGGGTGCGTTTACGTGTCGGTCATCAACACTCGCAGTTTTGGCCGATTCTGGCTCGTTTTTTGACTATTGCTCACTATTTTGGGCTACCGGAGTGATTTCCATGATTAACGAACTCCGGGGTGCGTTTACTTGTCGGCCATCAACACTCGCGGTTTTTGTCAATTCTGACCCGTTTCGTAGACTAATACTCACCGCTTTGGGGTCCCAAAGCGATTTCCATGGTTGTTGAACCCCAAGGTGCGCTTAGGTGTAGGTCATCAACAATCACAGTTTGGGCCGGTTCTGGCACATTTCTAGGACTATTACTTAGTTTTGGAGGTCCCAGAGTGATGTCCACGATTTACGAACCCCGTGGTGCGTTAACGTGTCGGTCATCAATAATCACAATTTTGGCCGATTCTGGTCCGTTTCGTGCACAATTACTCACCGTTTTGGGGTCCCAGAGCGATTTCCATGGTTGTTGAACCCCAAGGTGCACTCACGTGCCGGCCATCAACAGTCATAGTTTTGGCCGATTCTGGCCTGTTTCGTGGACTATTACTCACTCCTTTTGGGGTCCGGGAGTGATTTCCATGGTTAACGAACCGCGGTGTGCGTTTACGTGTCAGTCATCAACAGTCACAATTTTGGCCGATTCTGGCACATTTTGTGGACTATTACTCACTGTTTTGGGGTCCCGAAGAGATTTCCACGATTAACGAACCGCGGGGTGCGTTTACGTGTCGGTCATCAACACTCACAGTTTTGGTCGATTCTTTCCTGTTTCATGGACTACTACTCACTGTTTTGGGGCCCCGGAGTGATTTCCATGATTAAAGAACCCCGGGGTGCGCTGACTTGTCGGTTATCAACACTCGCGGTTTTTGTCGATTCTGACCCGTTTCGTGGAATATTACTCATTGTTTTGGGGTCCCAAAGCGATTTCCATGGTTGTTGAACGCCAAGGTGCACTTAAGTGTAGGTCATCAACAATCGCAGTTTCGGCCGATTCTGGCCCGTTTCTTGGACTATTACTTAGTTTTGGGGGTCCTGGAGTGATTACCACAATTTGCGAACACGTGGTGCGTTTATGTGTCGGTCGTCAATACTCACAATTTTGGCCGATTCTGGACCGTTTCGTGCACTGTTACTCACAGTTTTGGGGTCCCAGAGCGATTTCCACGTTTGTTATACCCCAAGGTGCACTCACGTGTCGGTCATCAACACTCATAGTTTCGGCCAATTCTGGCTCGTTTCATGGACTATTACTCACTGTTTTGGGGTCCCAGAGTGATTTCCACGGTTAACGAACCGCGGGGTGTGTTTACGTGTCGGTCATCAACACTCACAGTTTTGGCCGATTCTGGCCCGTTTTGTGGTGTACTACTCATTGTTTTGGGGTCTCGGGGTGATTTTCCACAATTAACAAACCGCAGGGTGCCTTTATCTGTCGGTTATCAACACTCACAATTTTGGCCGATTTTGGTCCGTTTCATGGACTATTACTCACTGTTTTCGTTCCCTGGAGTAATTTCCATGATTAACGAACCCCGGGGTGCGCTTACCTATCGGTTATCAACACTCGCGGTTTTTGTCGATTCTGGCCCGTTTCGTGGAATATTACTCACCGTTGTGGGGTCTGAAAGCGATTTCCATCGTTGTTGAACCCCAAGTTGCGCTTAAGTGTAGGTCATCAACAATCGCAGTTTTTGCTGATTCTGGCCTGTTTCTTGGACTATTACTTAGTTTTGGGGGTCCCGGAGTGATTTCCGCGATTTATGAACCCTCGTGTGCCTTTACGTGTCGGTCATCAATACTCACAGTTTTGGCCAATTCTGCTGCGTTTCGTGGACTTTTACTCACCGTTTTGGGGTCCCAAAGTGATTTCCATAATTGTTGAACCCCAAGGTGCGCTTACGTGTCGGTCATCAACACTCACATTTTTGGCCAATTCTGACCCATTTCGTGGACTATTACTCACTGTTTTGGGGTCCCGGAGTGATTTTCACGGTTAACGAACCGCGGGGTGCGTTTACGTGTTGGTCATGAATACTCACTGTTTTGGGGTCCGAGAGTTATTTCCACGATTAACGAACCCCGGGGTGCATTTACGTGTCGGTCATGAACAGTCACAGTTTTGGCCGATTCTGGCCCGTTTTGTGGATTATTACTCACTGTTTTGGGGTCCCGGTGTGATTTCCACGATTAACGAACCCCGAGGTGCGCTTGCCTGACGGATATCAACCCTCGCGGCTTTTGTCAATTCTGACCCATTTCGTGGAATATTACTCACCGTTTTGAGGTCCCAAAGTGATTTCCATGGTTGTTGAACCCCAAGGTGCACTTAAGTGTTGGTCATCAACAATCGCAGTTTGGGCCAATTCTGGCCCGTTTCTTGGACTATTACTTAGTTTTGGGGGTCCCAGAGTGATTTCCACAATTTGCGAAACCCGTGGTGCGTTTATGTGTCGGTTATCAACACTCAGAATTTTGACCGACTCTGGTCCGTTTCGTGCACTATTACTCACCATTTTGGGGTCCCAGAGCGATTTCCATGGTTGTTGAACCCCAAGGTGCAATCACGTGTCGGTCATCAACACTCACAGTTTTGGATGATTCTGGCCAGTTTCGTGAAATATTACTCACTCTTTTGGGGTCCCGGAGTGATTTCCACGGTTAATGAACCGCGGGGTACGTTTACGTGTCGGTCATCAACAATCACAGTTTTGGCTGATTCTGGCCCGTTTTGTGGAGTATTACTCTCTGTTTTGGGGTCTCGGAGTGATTTCCACGATTAACGAACCGGGGGTTGCGTTTACGTGTCGGTCATCAACATCACGGTTTTGGCCGATTATGGCCTGTTTCGCGGACTATTACTCACTGTTTTGGGGTCCCACAGTGATTTCCACGATTAACGAACCCCGGGTTGCGTTTACGTGTCGGTCATCAACATCACAGTTTCGGCCGATTCTTTCCCATTTCGTGGCCTATTACTCACTGTTTTGGGGTCCTGGAGTGATTTCCACGATTAATGAACCCCGGGGTGCGTTTACGTGTAGGTCATAAACACTCACGGTTTTTTGTCGATGCTGACCGGTTTCGTGGACTATTACTCAACCTTTTGGGCCCAGAGTGATTTCCATGGTTGTTGAACCCCATGGTGCGCTTACGTGTCGATCATCAACAAATTTAGTTTGGGCCGATATTGGCCCGTTTCTTGCACTATTACTTAGTTTTGGAGGTCCCGGAGTGATTTCGACGATTGATGAACTCCGGGGTGTGTTTACGTGTCGGTCATCAACACTCACAATTTTGGCCAATTCTAGTCCATTTCATGCACTTTTACTCACCGTTTTGGCGTCCCAGAGCAATTTGCATGATTGCAAATCCCCGGGGTGCGTTCACGTGTCCGTTGTCAACATTAACAGTTTTGGCCAATTCTGATGCGTTTCGTGGACTATTACTCACTGTTTTGGGGTCCCGAAGCGATTTACATAGTTTTTGAACCCCAATGTGTGTTTACATGTCGGTCATGAACACTCACAGTTTAGGCAGATTTTGGCCCGTTTCGTGGATTATTACTCACTGTTTTGGGTCCCGGTGTGATTTCCACGATTAGTGAACCCCAGGGTGCGTTTACGTGTCGGTCATCAACACCCACAGTTATGGCCGATTCTGGCCCGTTTCGATGACTATTACTCACTGTTTTGGGGTCCGAGAGTTATTCCCATGATTAACGAACCCCGGGGTGCGTTTACGTGTCGGTCATGAACACTCACAGTTTTGGCCAATTCTGATGCGTTTCGTGGACTTATACTCACCGTTTTGGGGTCCCAAACACTCACATTTTTGGCCAATTCTGACCCATTTCGTGGACTATTACTCACGGTTTTGGGGTCCGAGAGTTATTTTCACGATTAACGAACCCCGGGGTGCGTTT
>NC_057807.1:8805458-8810455 GCF_018294505.1 Triticum aestivum
GGTCCGAGAGTTATTTCCACGATTAACGAACCCCGGGGTGCGTTTACGTGTCAGTCATGAACACTCACAGTTTTGGCCGATTCTGGCCCGTTTCGTTGATTATTACTCACTGTTTTGGGGTCCCGGTGTGATTTCCACGATTAACGAACCCCGGGGTGCGTTTACGTGTCGGTCATCAACACTCACAGTTTTGGCCGATTCTTTCCCATTTCGTGGCCTATTACTCCCTGTTTTGGGGCCCCGGAGTGATTTCCACGATTAACGAACCCCGGGGTGCGCTTGCTTGTTGGTTATCAACCCTCGCGGTTTTTGTCGATTCTGACCCGTTTCGTGGAATATTACTCACCATTTTGGGGTCCAAAAGTGATTTCCATGGTTGTTGAACCCCAAGGTGCACTTAAGTGTAGGTCATCAACAATCACAGTTTGGGCCAATTCTGGCCCGTTTCTTGGACTATTACTTAGTTTGGGGGGTCCCGGAGTGATTTCCACAATTTGCGAAACCCGTGGTGCGTTTATGTGTAGGTCATCAACATTCAGAATTTTGGCCGATTCTAGTCCATTTCGTGCACTATTACTCACCGTTTTGGGGTCCCAGAGCGATTTCCATGGTTGTTGAACCCCAAGGTGCACTCACGTGTCGGTCATCAACACTCACAGTTTTGGCCCGTTTCGTGGAATATTACTCACTGTTTTGGGGTCCCGGAGTGATTTCCACGGTTAAAGAACCGTGGGGTGCGTTTACGTGTCGGTCATCAACAATCACAGTTTTGGCTGATTCTGGCCCGTTTTGTGGAGTATTACACACTGTTTTGGGTTCCCGGGGTGATTTCCACGATTAACGAACCACGGGGTGCGTTTACGTGTCGGTCATCAACCTCACGGTTTTGGCCGATTCTGGCCCGTTGTTTGGACTATTACTCACTGTTTTGGGGTCCCAAAGTGATTTCCACGATTAACGAACCCCGGGTTACGTTTACGTTTCGGTCATCAACACTCGCAGTTTCGGCCGATTCTGGCCCGTTTCGTGGACTAATACTCACCATTTTGGGGTCCCGGAGTGATTTCCATGATTAATGAACCCTAGGGTGCGTTTACGTGTAGGTCATAAACACTCACGGTTTTTGTCGATGCTGACCCGTTTCGTGGACTATTACTCAACCTTTTGGGCCCAGAGCGATTTCCATGGTTATTGAACGCCATGGCGCGCTTACGTGTCGATCATCAACAATCGCAGTTTCGGCCGATTTTGGCCCGTTTCTTGCACTATTACTTAGTTTTGGAGGTCCCGGAGTGATTTCAACGATTGATGAACTCCGGGGTGCGTTTACGTGTCGGTCATCAACACTCACAATTTTGGCCGATTCTAGTCCGTTTCGTGCACTAAAACTCACTGTTTTGGCGTCCTAGAGCGATTTCCATGATTGCAAATCCCCGGGGCGAGTTCATGTGTCCGTTGTCAATGGTAACAGTTTTGGCCAATTCTGATGCGTTTCGTGGACTATTACTCACCATTTTGGGGTCCCGAAGCGATTTACATAGTTTTTGAACCCCAAGGTGCGTTTACATGTCGGTCTGAACACTCACAGTTTTGGCCGATTCTGGCCCGTTTCGTGGATTATTACCCACTTTTTTGGGGTCCCGATGTGATTTCCACGATTAATGAACCCCGGGGTGCGGTTACGTGTCGGTCATCAACACTCGTAGTTTTGGCTGATTTTGGCCCATTTCTAGGACTTACTTAGTTTTGGGGGCCCCAGAGTGATTTCCACAATTTACGAACCCCGTGGTGTGTTAACGTGTCGGTCATCAATAATCACAATTTTGGCCGATTCTGGTCCGTTTCGTGCACAATTACTCACTATTTTAGGGTCCCAGAGTGATTTCCATGGTTGTTGCACCCGAAGTTGCACTCACGTGCCGGTCATCAACACTCATAGTTTTGGCCAATTCTGGCCCGTTTTGTGGACTATTACTCACTGTTTTGGTGCCCCGGAGTGATTTCCACGATTAACAACCCCGGGGTGCGCTTACCTGTCGGTTATCAACACTCGCGGTTTTTGTAGATTCTGACCCGTTTCGTGAAATATTACTCACCGTTTTGGGGTCGCAAAGCGATTTCCATGGTTGTTGAACCCCAAGGTTCACTTAAGTGTAGGTCATCAACAATCATAGTTTGGGCCGATTCTGGTGCGTTTATTTGTCGGTCATCAACACTCATAATTTTGGCAGATTCTGGTCCGTTTTGTGCACTATTACTCACTGTTTTGGGGTCCCAGAGCGATTTCCATGGTTGTTGAACCCCAAGGTGCACTCACATGTCGGTCATCAACACTCACAGTTTTGGCCGATTCTGGCCCATTCCGTGGAATATTACTCACCATTTTGGCGTCCCGGAGTCATTTCCACGGTTAACGAACCGCGGGGTGCGTTTACGTGTCGGTCATCAACACTCACCGTTTTAGCCGATTCTGGCCCGTTTTGTGGAGTATTACTCATTGTTTTGGGGTCCCGGGGTGATTTCCACGATTAACGAACCGCAGGGTGCGTTTACGTGTCGCTCATCAACATCACGGTTTTGGCCGATTCTGGTCCGTTTCGTGCACAATTACTCACTGTTTTGGGGTCCCAGAGTGATTTCCATGGTTGTTGAACCCGAAGTTGCACTCACGTGCCGGTCATCAACACTCACAGTTTTGGCCAATTCTGGCCCGTTTTGTGGACTATTACTCACTGTTTTGGGGTCCCGGAGTGATTTCCATGATTAACGAACCGCGGGGTGCGTTTACGTGTCGGTCATCAACACTCATAGTTTTGGCCGATTCTATCCCGTTTTGTGTACTATTACTCATTGTTTTGGTGCCCCGGAGTGATTTCCACGATTAACAACCCCGGGGTGCGCTTACCTGTCGGTTATCAACACTCGCGGTTTTTGTAGATTCTGACCGGTTTCGTGAAATATTACTCACCGTTTTGGGGTCGCAAAGCGATTTCCATGGTTGTTGAACCCCAAGGTGCACTTAAGTGTAGGTCATCAACAATCATAGTTTGGGCCGATTCTGGTGCGTTTATGTGTCGGTCATCAACACTCATAATTTTGGCAGATTCTGGTCCGTTTTGTGCACTATTACTCACTGTTTTGGGGTCCCAGAGCGATTTCCATGGTTGTTGAACCCCAAGGTGCACTCACATGTCGGTCATCAACACTCACAGTTTTGGCCGATTCTGGCCCATTCCGTGGAATATTACTCACTGTTTTGGGGTCCCGGAGTTATTTCCACGGTTAACGAACCGCGGGGTGCGTTTACGTGTCGGTCATCAACACTCACAGTTTTAGCCGATTCTGGCCCATTTTGTGGAGTATTACTCACTGTTTTGGGGTCCCGGGGTGATTTCCACGATTAACGAACCGCAGGGTGCGTTTACGTGTCGCTCATCAACATCACGGTTTTGGCCGATTCTGGCCCGTTTCGTGGACTATTACTCACTGTTTTGGGATCCTAGAGTGATTTCCACGATTAATGAACCCAGGCTTGCGTTTACGTTTTGGTCATCAACACTCGCAGTTTCGGCTGATTCTGGCCCGTTTCATGGACTAATACTCACTATTTTGGGGTCCCGGAGTGATTTCCACGATTAATGAACCCCGGGGTGCGTTTACGTGTAGGTCATAAACACTCACAGTTTTTGTCGATGCTGAACCGTTTCGTGGACTATTACTCAACCTTTTGGGGCCCAGGGCGATTTCCATGGTTGTTGAACCCCAAGGTGCGCTTACGTGTCGATCATCAACAACCGCAGTTTGGGCCGATTTTGGCCCGTTTCTTGCACTAATACTTAGTTTTGGAGGTCCCGGAGTGATTTCAACGATTGATGAACTCCGAGGTGCGTTTATGTGTCGGTCATCAACACTCACAATTTTGGCCGATTCTAGTCCGTTTCGTGCACTTTTACTCATCGTTTTGGCGTTCTAGAGCGACTTCCACGACTGCAAATCCCCGGGGTGCGTTTACGTGTCCGTTGTCAACAGTCACAGTTTTGGCCAATTCTGACGCGTTTCGTGGACTATTACTCACCATTTTGGGGTCCCGAAGCGATTTCCATAGTTTTTGAACCCCAAGATGCGTTTACGTGTCGGTCATGAACACTCACAGTTTTGGCCGATTCTTGCCCGTTTCGTGGATTATTACTCACTGGTTTGGGGTCCCGGTGTGATTTCCACGATTAACGAACCCCGCGGTGCGTTTACATGTCGGTCATCAACACTCGCAGTTTCGGCCGATTCTGGCTCGTTTATGACTATTACTCACTCTTTTGGGGTCCCTGAGTGATTTCCACGAATAACGAACCCCGGGGTGCGTTTACCTGTCGGTCATCAACACTCGCGGTTTTTGTCGATTCTGACCCGTTTCGTGGACTATTACTCACCGTTTTGTGGTCCCGGAGCAATTTCCATGGTTGTTGAACCCCAAGGTGCACTCACGTGTCGGTCATCAACGCTCACAGTTTTGGCCGATTCTGGCCCGTTTCATGGACTATTACTCACTGTTTGGGCCGATTCTGGCCTATTTTTTGACTATTACTTAGTTTTGGGGGTCCCAGTGTGATTTCCGCAATTTACGAAGCCTGTGGTGCGTTTACGTGTCAGTCATCAACACTCACAATTTTGGCCGATTCTGGTTCATTTCGTGGACTATTACTCATCATTTTGGGGTCTCCGAGCAATTTCCATGATTGTTGAACCCCAAGGTGCGCTTACATGTCGGTCATCAACATTCGCGGTTTTTGCCGATTCTGGCCCATTTCTTGGATTATGACTCTGTTTTGGGGTCCCGGTATGATTTCCATGATTGACGAACACCGGGGTACGTTTATGTGACAGTCGTCAACACTTGCATTTTTGACCAATTCTGGCCCGTTTCATGGACTATTACTCACTGTTTTGGGGTCTCGGAGTGATTTCCACGATTAGCGAACCGCGGGGTGCGTTTACGTGTC
>NC_057807.1:8813152-8813917 GCF_018294505.1 Triticum aestivum
AGTATTACTCACTGTTTTGGGGTCCCGGGGTTATTTCCACGATTAACGAACAGCAGGGTGCGTTTACGTGTCGCTCATCAACATCACGGTTTTGGCCGATTCTGGCCCGTTTCGTGGACTATTACTCACTGTTTTGGGGTCCTAAAGTGATTTCCACGATTAATGAACCCAGGCTTGCGTTTACGTTTTGGTCATCAACACTCGTAGTTTCGGCCGATTCTGGCCCGTTTCATGGACTAATACTCACTATTTTGGGGTCCCGGAGTGATTTCCACGATTAATGAACCCCGGGGTGCGTTTACGTGTAGGTCATACACACTCACAGTTTTTGTCGATGCTGAACCGTTTCGTGGACTATTACTCAACCTTTTGGGGCCCAGGGCGATTTCCATGGTTGTTGAACCCCAAGGTGCGCTTACGTGTCGATCATCAACAATCGCAGTTTGGGCCGATTTTGGCCCGTTTCTTGCACTAATACTTAGTTTTGGAGGTCCCGGAGTGATTTCAACGATTGATGAACTCCGAGGTGCGTTTATGTGTCGGTCATCAACACTCACAATTTTGGCCGATTCTAGTCCGTTTCGTGCACTTTTACTCATCGTTTTGGCGTTCTAGAGCGATTTCCACGACTGCAAATCCCCGGGGTGCGTTTACGTGTCCGTTGTCAACAGTCACAGTTTTGGCCAATTCTGACGCGTTTCGTGGACTATTACTCACCATTTTGGGGTCCCGAAGCGATTTCCATAGTTTTTGAACCCCAAGATG
>NC_057807.1:8815743-8819251 GCF_018294505.1 Triticum aestivum
TTTTGTGTACTATTACTCACTGTTTTGGTGCCCCGGAGTGATTTCCACGATTAACAACCCCGGGGTGCGCTTACCTGTCGGTTATCAACACTCGCGGTTTTTGTAGATTCTGACCGGTTTCGTGAAATATTACTCACCGTTTTGGGGTCGCAAAGCGATTTCCATGGTTGTTGAACCCCAAGGTGCACTTAAGTGTAGGTCATCAACAATCATAGTTTGGGCCGATTCTGGTGCGTTTATGTGTCGGTCATCAACACTCATAATTTTGGCAGATTCTGGTCCGTTTTGTGCACTATTACTCACTGTTTCGGGGTCCCAGAGCGATTTCCATGGTTGTTGAACCCCAAGGTGCACTCACATGTCGGTCATCAACACTCACAGTTTTGGCCGATTCTGGCCCATTCCGTGGAATATTACTCACTGTTTTGGGGTCCCGGAGTCATTTCCACGGTTAACGAACCGCGGGGTGCGTTTACGTGTCGGTCATCAACACTCACAGTTTTAGCCGATTCTGGCCCGTTTTGTGTAGTATTACTCACTGTTTTGGGGTCCCGGGGTTATTTCCACGATTAACGAACAGCAGGGTGCGTTTACGTGTCGCTCATCAACATCACGGTTTTGGCCGATTCTGGCCCGTTTCGTGGACTATTACTCACTGTTTTGGGGTCCTAAAGTGATTTCCACGATTAATGAACCCAGGCTTGCGTTTACGTTTTGGTCATCAACACTCGCAGTTTCGGCCGATTCTGGCCCGTTTCATGGACTAATACTCACTATTTTGGGGTCCCGGAGTGATTTCCACGATTAATGAACCCCGGGGTGCGTTTACGTGTAGGTCATACACACTCACAGTTTTTGTCGATGCTGAACCGTTTCGTGGACTATTACTCAACCTTTTGGGGCCCAGGGCGATTTCCATGGTTGTTGAACCCCAAGGTCCGCTTATGTGTCGATCATCAACAATCGCAGTTTGGGCCGATTTTGGCCCGTTTCTTGCACTAATACTTAGTTTTGGAGGTCCCGGAGTGATTTCAACGATTGATGAACTCCGGGGTGCGTTTATGTGTCGGTCATCAACACTCACAATTTTGGCCGATTCTAGTCCGTTTCGTGCACTTTTACTCATTGTTTTGGCGTTCTAGAGCGATTTCCACGACTGCAAATCCCCGGGGTGCGTTTACGTGTCCGTTGTCAACAGTCATAGTTTTGGCCAATTCTGACGCGTTTCGTGGACTATTACTCACCATTTTGGGGTCCCGAAGCGATTTCCATAGTTTTTGAACCCCAAGATGCGTTTACGTGTCGGTCATGAACACTCATAGTTTTGGCCGATTCTTGCCCGTTTCGTGGATTATTACTCACTGTTTTGGGGTCCCGGTGTGATTTCCACGATTAACGAACCCCGCGGTGCGTTTACATGTCGGTCATCAACACTCGCAGTTTCGGCCGATTCTGGCTCGTTTATGACTATTACTCACTCTTTTGGGGTCCCTGAGTGATTTCCACGATTAACGAACCCCGGGGTGCGTTTACCTGTCGGTCATCAACACTCGCGGTTTTTGTCGATTCTGACCCGTTTCGTGGACTATTACTCACCGTTTTGTGGTCCCGGAGCAATTTCCATGGTTGTTGAACCCCAAGGTGCACTCACGTGTCGGTCATCAACACTCACAGTTTTGGCCGATTCTGGCCCGTTTCATGGACTATTACTCACTGTTTGGGCCGATTCTGGCCTATTTTTTGACTATTACTTAGTTTTGGGGGTCCCAGTGTGATTTTCGCAATTTACGAAGCCCGTGGTGCTTTTACGTGTCGGTCATCAACACTCAAAATTTTGGCCGATTCTGGTTCATTTCGTGGACTATTACTCATCATTTTGGGGTCTCCGAGCAATTTCCATGATTGTTGAACCCCAAGGTGCGCTTACATGTCGGTCATCAACATTCGCGGTTTTTGCCGATTCTGGCCCGTTTCTTGGACTATGACTCTGTTTTGGGGTCCCGGTATGATTTCCATGATTGACGAACACCGGGGTACGTTTATGTGACGGTCGTCAACACTTGCATTTTTGACCAATTCTGGCCCGTTTCATGGACTATTACTCACTGTTTTGGGGTCCCGGAGTGATTTCCACGATTAGCGAACCGCGGGGTGCGTTTACGTGTCGGTCATCAACACTCACAGTTTTGGCCGAGTCTGGCCCGTTTCGTTGAATATTATCACTGTTTTGGGGTCCCGGAATGATTTCCACGATTAACGAACCCCAGGGTGCGTTTACATGTCGGTCATCAACACTCACGGTTTTTGTCGATTCTGACCTGTTTCCTGGGCTATTACTCACCGTTTTGGGGTCCCCAAGCAACTTTTATGGTTGTTGAGCCTAAGGTGCACTTAAGGTTAGGTCATCAACAATCGCAATTTGGGTCGATTTTGGCCCGTTTCTTAGACTATTACTAGTTTTGCGGGTCCCGGAGTGATTTCCACGATTTACAAACCGCATGGTGCGTTTACATGTCGATCATCAACACTCACAGTTTTGGCCGATTCTGGCCCGTTTCGTGGATTATTACTCACTGTTTTGGGGTCCCAGAGTGATTTCCACTATTAACGAACCCGGGGGTGCGTTTACGTGTCGGTCATCAACAATCGAAGTTTCGACCGATTCTGGCCCGTTTCGTGGACTATTACTCACTATTTTGGGGTCCCGGAGTGATTTCCACGATTAACGAACCCCGGCGTGCGTTTACGTGTAGGTCATATACACTCACGTTTTTTGTCTATGCTGACCCGTTTCGTGGACTATTAATCAACCTTTTGGGGCCCAGAGCGATTTCCATGGTTGTTGAACCCCAAGGTGCGCTTACGTGTCGATCATCAACAATCGCAGTTTGGGCCGATTTTGGCCCGTTTCTTGCACTATTACTTTGTTTTGGAGGTCCCACGGTGATTTCAACGGTTGATGAACTCCGGGGTGCGTTTACGTGTCGGTCATCAACACTCACAATGTTGGTCGATTCTGGTCCGTTTCGTGCACTTTTACTCACAATTTTGGTGTCCCAGGGCGATTTCCACGATTGCAAATCCCCGGGGTGCGTTGATGTGTCCGTCGTCAACACTCACAGTTTGGGCCAATTCTAACGCGTTTCATGGACTATTACTCACCATTTTGGCGTCCCGAAGCGATTTCCATAGTTTTTGAACCTCAAGGTGCGTTTACGTGTCGGTCATGAACACTCACAGTTTTGGCCGATTCTGGCCCGTTTCGTGGATTATTACTCACTGTTTTGGGGTCCCGGTGTGATTTCCACGATTAACGAACCGCGTGGTGCATTTACGTGTCGGTCATCAACACTCACAGTTTTGGCCGATTCTGGTCCGTTTCGTGCACAATTACTCACTGTTTTGGGGTCCCAGAGTGATTTCCATGGTTGTTGAACCCGAAGTTGCACTCACGTGCCGGTCATCAACACTCACAGTTTTGGCCAATTCTGGCCCGTTTTGTGGACTA
>NC_057807.1:8819351-8821390 GCF_018294505.1 Triticum aestivum
GGGGTACGTTTATGTGACGGTCGTCAACACTTGCATTTTTGACCAATTCTGGCCCGTTTCATGGACTATTACTCACTGTTTTGGGGTCCCGGAGTGATTTCCACGATTAGCGAACCGCGGGGTCCGTTTACGTGTCGGTCATCAACACTCACAGTTTTGGCCGAGTCTGGCCCGTTTCGTTGAATATTATCACTGTTTTGGGGTCCCGGAATGATTTCCACGATTAACGAACCCCAGGGTGCGTTTACATGTCGGTCATCAACACTCACGGTTTTTGTCAATTCTGACCTGTTTCCTGGACTATTACTCACCGTTTTGGGGTCCCCAAGCAACTTTTATGGTTGTTGAGCCTAAGGTGCACTTAAGGTTAGGTCATCAACAATCGCAATTTGGGTCGATTTTGGCCCGTTTCTTAGACTATTACTAGTTTTGCGGGTCCCGGAGTGATTTCCACGATTTACAAACCGCATGGTGCGTTTACATGTCGATCATCAACGCTCACAGTTTTGGCCGATTCTGGCCCGTTTCGTGGATTATTACTCACTGTTTTGTGGTCCCAGAGTGATTTCCACTATTAACGAACCCGGGGGTGCGTTTACGTGTCGGTCATCAACAATCGCAGTTTCGACCGATTCTGGCCCGTTTCGTGGACTATTACTCACTATTTTGGGGTCCCGGAGTGATTTCCACGATTAACGAACCCCGGCATGCGTTTACGTGTAGGTCATATACACTCACGTTTTTTGTCTATGCTGACCCGTTTCGTGGACTATTAATCAACCTTTTGGGGCCCAGAGCGATTTCCATGGTTGTTGAACCCCAAGGTGCGCTTACGTGTCGGTCATCAACAATCGCAGTTTGGGCCGATTTTGGCCCGTTTCTTGCACTATTACTTTGTTTTGGAGGTCCCACGGTGATTTCAACGGTTGATGAACTCCGGGGTGCGTTTACGTGTCGGTCATCAACACTCACAATGTTGGTCGATTCTGGTCCGTTTCGTGCACTTTTACTCACAATTTTGGTGTCCCGGGGCGATTTCCACGATTGCAAATCCCCGGGGTGCGTTGATGTGTCCGTCGTCAACACTCACAGTTTGGGCCAATTCTAACGCGTTTCATGGACTATTACTCACCATTTTGGCGTCCCGAAGCGATTTCCATAGTTTTTGAACCTCAAGGTGCGTTTACGTGTCGGTCATGAACACTCACAGTTTTGGCCGATTCTGGCCCGTTTCATGGATTATTGCTCACTGTTTTGGGGTCCCGGTGTGATTTCCACGATTAACGAACCGCGTGGTGCATTTACGTGTTGGTCATCAACACTCACAGTTTTGGCCGATTCTGGTCCGTTTCGTGCACAATTACTCACTGTTTTGGGGTCCTAGAGTGATTTCCATGGTTGTTGAACCCGAAGTTGCACTCACGTGCCGGACATCAACACTCACAGTTTTGGCCAATTCTGGCCCGTTTTGTGGACTATTACTCACTGTTTTGGGGTCCCGGAGTGATTTCCATGATTAACGAACCGCGGGGTGCGTTTACGTGTCGGTCATCAACACTCATAGTTTTGGCCGATTCTATCCCGTTTTGTGTACTATTACTCACTGCTTTGGTGCCCCGGAGTGATTTCCACGATTAACAACCCCGGGGTGCGCTTACCTGTCGGTTATCAACACTCGCGGTTTTTGTAGATTCTGACCCGTTTCGTGAAATATTACTCACCGTTTTGGGGTCGCAAAGCGATTTCCATGGTTGTTGAACCCCAAGGTGCACTTAAGTGTAGGTCATCAACAATCATAGTTTGGGCCGATTCTGGTGCGTTTATGTGTCGGTCATCAACACTCATAATTTTGGCAGATTCTGGTCCGTTTTGTGCACTATTACTCACTGTTTTGGGGTCCCAGAGCGATTTCCATGGTTGTTGAACCCCAAGGTGCACTCACATGTCGGTCATCAACACTCACAGTTTTGGCCGATTCTGGCCCATTCCGTGGAATATTACTCACTGTTTTGGGGTCCCGGAGTCATTTCCACGGTTAA
>NC_057807.1:8822757-8823941 GCF_018294505.1 Triticum aestivum
AGTGATTTCCACGATTAATGAACCCAGGCTTGCGTTTACGTTTTGGTCATCAACACTCGCAGTTTCGGCCGATTCTGGCCCGTTTCATGGACTAATACTCACTATTTTGGGGTCCCGGAGTGATTTCCACGATTAATGAACCCCGGGGTGCGTTTACGTGTAGGTCATACACACTCACAGTTTTTGTCGATGCTGAACCGTTTCGTGGACTATTACTCAACCTTTTGGGGCCCAGGGCGATTTCCATGGTTGTTGAACCCCAAGGTGCGCTTACGTGTCGATCATCAACAATCGCAGTTTGGGCCGATTTTGGCCCGTTTCTTGCACTAATACTTAGTTTTGGATGTCCCGGAGTGATTTCAACGATTGATGAACTCCGGGGTGCGTTTATGTGTCGGTCATCAACACTCATAATTTTGGCCGATTCTAGTCCGTTTCGTGCACTTTTACTCATTGTTTTGGCGTTCGAGAGCGATTTCCACGACTGCAAATCCCCGGGGTGCGTTTACGTGTCCGTTGTCAACAGTCACAGTTTTGGCCAATTCTGATGCGTTTCGTGGACTATTACTCACCATTTTGGGGTCCCGAAGCGATTTCCATAGTTTTTGAACCCCAAGATGCGTTTACGTGTCGGTCATGAACACTCACAGTTTTGGCCGATTCTTGCCCGTTTCGTGGATTATTACTCACTGGTTTGGGGTCCCGGTGTGATTTCCACAATTAACGAACCCCGCGGTGCATTTACATGTCGGTCATCAACACTCGCAGTTTCGGCCGATTCTGGCTCGTTTATGACTATTACTCACTCTTTTGGGGTCCCTGAGTGATTTCCACGATTAACGAACCCCGGGGTGCGTTTACCTGTCGGTCATCAACACTCGCGGTTTTTGTCGATTCTGACCCGTTTCGTGGACTATTACTCACCGTTTTGTGGTCCCGGAGCAATTTCCATGGTTGTTGAACCCCAAGGTGCACTCACGTGTCGGTCATCAACGCTCACAGTTTTGGCCGATTCTGGCCCGTTTCATGGACTATTACTCACTGTTTGGGCCGATTCTGGCCTATTTTTTGACTATTACTTAGTTTTGGGGGTCCCAGTGTGATTTCCGCAATTTACGAAGCCCGTGGTGCGTTTACGTGTCGGTCATCAACACTCACAATTTTGGCCGATTCTGGTTCATTTC
>NC_057807.1:8823951-8826072 GCF_018294505.1 Triticum aestivum
AGTGATTTCCACGATTAATGAACCCAGGCTTGCGTTTACGTTTTGGTCATCAACACTCGCAGTTTCGGCCGATTCTGGCCCGTTTCATGGACTAATACTCACTATTTTGGGGTCCCGGAGTGATTTCCACGATTAATGAACCCCGGGGTGCGTTTACGTGTAGGTCATACACACTCACAGTTTTTGTCGATGCTGAACCGTTTCGTGGACTATTACTCAACCTTTTGGGGCCCAGGGCGATTTCCATGGTTGTTGAACCCCAAGGTGCGCTTACGTGTCGATCATCAACAATCGCAGTTTGGGCCGATTTTGGCCCGTTTCTTGCACTAATACTTAGTTTTGGAGGTCCCGGAGTGATTTCAACGATTGATGAACTCCGGGGTGCGTTTACCTGTCGGTCATCAACACTCGCGGTTTTTGTCGATTCTGACCCGTTTCGTGGACTATTACTCACCGTTTTGTGGTCCCGGAGCAATTTCCATGGTTGTTGAACCCCAAGGTGCACTCACGTGTCGGTCATCAACGCTCACAGTTTTGGCCGATTCTGGCCCGTTTCATGGACTATTACTCACTGTTTGGGCCGATTCTGGCCTATTTTTTGACTATTACTTAGTTTTGGGGGTCCCAGTGTGATTTCCGCAATTTACGAAGCCCGTGGTGCGTTTACGTGTCGGTCATCAACACTCACAATTTTGGCCGATTCTGGTTCATTTCGTGGACTATTACTCATCATTTTGGGGTCTCCGAGCAATTTCCATGATTGTTGAACCCCAAGGTGCGCTTACATGTCGGTCATCAACATTCACGGTTTTTGCCGATTCTGGCCCGTTTCTTGGACTATGACTCTGTTTTGGGGTCCCGGTATGATTTCCATGATTGACGAACAGCGGGGTACGTTTATGTGACGGTCGTCAACACTTGCATTTTTGACCAATTCTGGCCCGTTTCATGGACTATTACTCACTGTTTTGGGGTCCCGGAGTGATTTCCACGATTAGCGAACCGCGGGGTCCGTTTACGTGTCGGTCATCAACACTCACAGTTTTGGCCGAGTCTGGCCCGTTTCGTTGAATATTATCACTGTTTTGGGGTCCCGGAATGATTTCCACGATTAACGAACCCCAGGGTGCGTTTACATGTCGGTCATCAACACTCACGGTTTTTGTCAATTCTGACCTGTTTCCTGGACTATTACTCACCGTTTTGGGGTCCCCAAGCAACTTTTATGGTTGTTGAGCCTAAGGTGCACTTAAGGTTAGGTCATCAACAATCGCAATTTGGGTCGATTTTGGCCCGTTTCTTAGACTATTACTAGTTTTGCGGGTCCCGGAGTGATTTCCACGATTTACAAACCGCATGGTGCGTTTACATGTCGATCATCAACGCTCACAGTTTTGGCCGATTCTGGCCCGTTTCGTGGATTATTACTCACTGTTTTCTGGTCCAGAGTGATTTCCACTATTAACGAACCCGGGGGTGCGTTTACGTGTCGGTCATCAACAATCGCAGTTTCGACCGATTCTGGCCCGTTTCGTGGACTATTACTCACTATTTTGGGGTCCCGGAGTGATTTCCACGATTAACGAACCCCGGCGTGCGTTTACGTGTAGGTCATATACACTCACCTTTTTTGTCTATGCTGACCCGTTTCGTGGACTATTAATCAACCTTTTGGGGCCCAGAGCGATTTCCATGGTTGTTGAACCCCAAGGTGCGCTTACGTGTCGATCATCAACAATCGCAGTTTGGGCCGATTTTGGCCCGTTTCTTGCACTATTACTTTGTTTTGGAGGTCCCACGGTGATTTCAACGGTTGATGAACTCCGGGGTGCGTTTACGTGTCGGTCATCAACACTCACAATGTTGGTCGATTCTGGTCCGTTTCGTGCACTTTTACTCACAATTTTGGTGTCCCAGGGCGATTTCCACGATTGCAAATCCCCGGGGTGCGTTGATGTGTCCGTCGTCAACACTCACAGTTTGGGCCAATTCTAACGCGTTTCATGGACTATTACTCACCATTTTGGCGTCCCGAAGCGATTTCCATAGTTTTTGAACCTCAAGGTGCGTTTACGTGTCGGTCATGAACACTCACAGTTTTGGCCGATTCTGGCCCGTTTC
>NC_057807.1:8829468-8830424 GCF_018294505.1 Triticum aestivum
CCATGATTAACGAACCGCAGGGTGCGTTTACGTGTCGCTCATCAACATCACGGTTTTGGCCGATTCTGGCCCGTTTCGTGGACTATTACTCACTGTTTTGGGGTCCTAGAGTGATTTCCACGATTAATGAACCCAGGCTTGCGTTTACGTTTTGGTCATCAACACTCGCAGTTTCGGCCGATTCTGGCCCATTTCATGGACTAGTACTCACTATTTTGGGGTCCCGGAGTGATTTCCACGATTAATGAACCCCGGGGTGCGTTTACGTGTAGGTCATACACACTCACAGTTTTTGTCGATGCTGAACCGTTTCGTGGACTATTACTCAACCTTTTGGGGCCCAGGGCGATTTCCATGGTTGTTGAACCCCAAGGTGCGCTTACGTGTCGATCATCAACAATCGCAGTTTGGGCCGATTTTGGCCCGTTTCTTGCACTAATACTTAGTTTTGGAGGTCCCGGAGTGATTTCAACGATTGATGAACTCCGGGGTGCGTTTATGTGTCGGTCATCAACACTCACAATTTTGGTCGATTCTAGTCCGTTTCGTGCACTTTTACTCATTGTTTTGGCGTTCGAGAGCGATTTCCACGACTGCAAATCCCCGGGGTGCGTTTACGTGTCCGTTGTCAACAGTCACAGTTTTGGCCAATTCTGACGCGTTTCGTGGACTATTACTCACCATTTTGGGGTCCCGAAGCGATTTCCATAGTTTTTGAACCCCAAGATGCGTTTACGTGTCGGTCATGAACACTCACAGTTTTGGCCGATTCTTGCCCGTTTCGTGGATTATTACTCACTGGTTTGGGGTCCCGGTGTGATTTCCACGATTAACGAACCCCGCGGTGCGTTTACATGTCGGTCATCAACACTCGCAGTTTCGGCCGATTCTGGCTCGTTTATGACTATTACTCACTCTTTTGGGGTCCCTGAGTGATTTCCACGATTAACGAACCC
>NC_057807.1:8832239-8833774 GCF_018294505.1 Triticum aestivum
TTTTTTGTCTATGCTGACCCGTTTCGTGGACTATTAATCAACCTTTTGGGGCCCAGAGCGATTTCCATGGTTGTTGAACCCCAAGGTGCGCTTACGTGTCGATCATCAACAATCGCAGTTTGGGCCGATTTTGGCCCGTTTCTTGCACTATTACTTTGTTTTGGAGGTCCCACGGTGATTTCAACGGTTGATGAACTCCGGGGTGCGTTTACGTGTCGGTCATCAACACTCACAATGTTGGTCGATTCTGGTCCGTTTCGTGCACTTTTACTCACAATTTTGGTGTCCCAGGGCGATTTCCACGATTGCAAATCCCCGGGGTGCGTTGATGTGTCCGTCGTCAACACTCACAGTTTGGGCCAATTCTAACGCGTTTCATGGACTATTACTCACCATTTTGGCGTCCCGAAGCGATTTCCATAGTTTTTGAACCTCAAGGTGCGTTTACGTGTCGGTCATGAACACTCACAGTTTTGGCCGATTCTGGCCCGTTTCATGGATTATTACTCACTGTTTTGGGGTCCCGGTGTGATTTCCACGATTAACGAACCGCGTGGTGCATTTACGTGTTGGTCATCAACACTCACAGTTTTGGCCGATTCTGGTCCGTTTCGTGCACAATTACTCACTGTTTTGGGGTCCTAGAGTGATTTCCATGGTTGTTGAACCCGAAGTTGCACTCACGTGCCGGTCATCAACACTCACAGTTTTGGCCAATTCTGGCCCGTTTTGTGGACTATTACTCACTGTTTTGGGGTCCCGGAGTGATTTCCATGATTAACGAACCGCGGGGTTCGTTTACGTGTCGGTCATCAACACTCATAGTTTTGGCCGATTCTATCCCGTTTTGTGTACTATTACTCACTGCTTTGGTGCCCCGGAGTGATTTCCACGATTAACAACCC
Organism: Triticum aestivum; assembly: GCF_018294505.1. Taxonomy (NCBI): domain Eukaryota; kingdom Viridiplantae; phylum Streptophyta; class Magnoliopsida; order Poales; family Poaceae; genus Triticum; species Triticum aestivum. The sequence continues at coordinate 8,833,145 of NC_057807.1, forward strand.
CGGGGTGCGCTTACCTGTCGGTTATCAACACTCGCGGTTTTTGTAGATTCTGACCCGTTTCGTGAAATATTACTCACCGTTTTGGGGTCGCAAAGCGATTTCCATGGTTGTTGAACCCCAAGGTGCACTTAAGTGTAGGTCATCAACAATCATAGTTTGGGCCGATTCTGGTGCGTTTATGTGTCGGTCATCAACACTCATAATTTTGGCAGATTCTGGTCCGTTTTGTGCACTATTACTCACTGTTTTGGGGTCCCAGAGCGATTTCCATGGTTGTTGAACCCCAAGGTGCACTCACATGTCGGTCATCAACACTCACAGTTTTGGCCGATTCTGGCCCATTCCGTGGAATATTACTCACTGTTTTGGGGTCCCGGAGTCATTTCCACGGTTAATGAACCGCGGGGTGCGTTTACGTGTCGGTCATCAACACTCACAGTTTTAGCCGATTCTGGCCCGTTTTGTGGAGTATTACTCACTGTTTTGGGGTCCCGGGGTTATTTCCATGATTAACGAACCGCAGGGTGCGTTTACGTGTCGCTCATCAACATCACGGTTTTGGCCGATTCTGGCCCGTTTCGTGGACTATTACTCACTGTTTTGGGGTCCTAGAGTGATTTCCACGATTAA
>NC_057807.1:8833784-8835269 GCF_018294505.1 Triticum aestivum
CGGGGTACGTTTATGTGACGGTCGTCAACACTTGCATTTTTGACCAATTCTGGCCCGTTTCATGGACTATTACTCACTGTTTTGGGGTCCCGGAGTGATTTCCACGATTAGCGAACCGCGGGGTCCGTTTACGTGTCGGTCATCAACACTCACAGTTTTGGCCGAGTCTGGCCCGTTTCGTTGAATATTATCACTGTTTTGGGGTCCCGGAATGATTTCCACGATTAACGAACCCCAGGGTGCGTTTACATGTCGGTCATCAACACTCACGGTTTTTGTCAATTCTGACCTGTTTCCTGGACTATTACTCACCGTTTTGGGGTCCCCAAGCAACTTTTATGGTTGTTGAGCCTAAGGTGCACTTAAGGTTAGGTCATCAACAATCGCAATTTGGGTCGATTTTGGCCCGTTTCTTAGACTATTACTAGTTTTGCGGGTCCCGGAGTGATTTCCACGATTTACAAACCGCATGGTGCGTTTACATGTCGATCATCAACACTCACAGTTTTGGCCGATTCTGGCCCGTTTCGTGGATTATTACTCACTGTTTTGTGGTCCCAGAGTGATTTCCACTATTAACGAACCCGGGGGTGCGTTTACGTGTCGGTCATCAACAATCGCAGTTTCGACCGATTCTGGCCCGTTTCGTGGACTATTACTCACTATTTTGGGGTCCCGGAGTGATTTCCACGATTAACGAACCCCGGCGTGCGTTTACGTGTAGGTCATATACACTCACGTTTTTTGTCTATGCTGACCCGTTTCGTGGACTATTAATCAACCTTTTGGGGCCCAGAGCGATTTCCATGGTTGTTGAACCCCAAGGTGCGCTTACGTGTCGATCATCAACAATCGTAGTTTGGGCCGATTTTGGCCCGTTTCTTGCACTATTACTTTGTTTTGGAGGTCCCACGGTGATTTCAACGGTTGATGAACTCCGGGGTGCGTTTACGTGTCGGTCATCAACACTCACAATGTTGGTCGATTCTGGTCCGTTTCGTGCACTTTTACTCACAATTTTGGTGTCCCAGGGCGATTTCCACGATTGCAAATCCCCGGGGTGCGTTGATGTGTCCGTCGTCAACACTCACAGTTTGGGCCAATTCTAACGCGTTTCATGGACTATTACTCACCATTTTGGCATCCCAAAGCGATTTCCATAGTTTTTGAACCTCAAGGTGCGTTTACGTGTCGGTCATGAACACTCACAGTTTTGGCCGATTCTGGCCCGTTTCATGGATTATTACTCACTGTTTTGGGGTCCCGGTGTGATTTCCACGATTAACGAACCGCGTGGTGCATTTACGTGTCGGTCATCAACACTCACAGTTTTGGCCGATTCTGGTCCGTTTCGTGCACAATTACTCACTGTTTTGGGGTCCTAGAGTGATTTCCATGGTTGTTGAACCCGAAGTTGCACTCACGTGCCGGTCATCAACACTCACAGTTTTGGCCAATTCTGGCCCGTTTTGTGGACTATTACTC
>NC_057807.1:8835279-8836097 GCF_018294505.1 Triticum aestivum
TTTGGTGCCCCGGAGTGATTTCCACGATTAACAACCCCGGGGTGCGCTTACCTGTCGGTTATCAACACTCGCGGTTTTTGTAGATTCTGACCCGTTTCGTGAAATATTACTCACCGTTTTGGGGTCGCAAAGCGATTTCCATGGTTGTTGAACCCCAAGGTGCACTTAAGTGTAGGTCATCAACAATCATAGTTTGGGCCGATTCTGGTGCGTTTATGTGTCGGTCATCAACACTCATAATTTTGGCAGATTCTGGTCCGTTTTGTGCACTATTACTCACTGTTTTGGGGTCCCAGAGCGATTTCCATGGTTGTTGAACCCCAAGGTGCACTCACATGTCGGTCATCAACACTCACAGTTTTGGCCGATTCTGGCCCATTCCGTGGAATATTACTCACTGTTTTGGGGTCCCGGAGTCATTTCCACGGTTAACGAACCGCGGGGTGCGTTTACGTGTCGGTCATCAACACTCACAGTTTTAGCCGATTCTGGCCCGTTTTGTGGAGTATTACTCACTGTTTTGGGGTCCCGGGGTTATTTCCACGATTAACGAACCGCAGGGTGCGTTTACGTGTCGCTCATCAACATCACGGTTTTGGCCGATTCTGGCCCGTTTCGTGGACTATTACTCACTGTTTTGGGGTCCTAGAGTGATTTCCACGATTAATGAACCCAGGCTTGCGTTTACGTTTTGGTCATCAACACTCGCAGTTTCGGCCGATTCTGGCCCGTTTCATGGACTAATACTCACTATTTTGGGGTCCCGGAGTGATTTCCACGATTAATGAACCCCGGGGTGCGTTTACGTGTAGGTCATA
>NC_057807.1:8836107-8837063 GCF_018294505.1 Triticum aestivum
TATTTCCACGATTAACGAACCGCAGGGTGCGTTTACGTGTCGCTCATCAACATCACGGTTTTGGCCGATTCTGGCCCGTTTCGTGGACTATTACTCACTGTTTTGGGGTCCTAGAGTGATTTCCACGATTAACGAACCCAGGCTTGCGTTTACGTTTTGGTCATCAACACTCGCAGTTTCGGCCGATTCTGGCCCGTTTCATGGACTAATACTCACTATTTTGGGGTCCAGGAGTGATTTCCACGATTAATGAACCCCGGGGTGCGTTTACGTGTAGGTCATACACACTCACAGTTTTTGTCGATGCTGAACCGTTTCGTGGACTATTACTCAACCTTTTGGGGCCCAGGGCGATTTCCATGGTTGTTGAACCCCAAGGTGCGCTTACGTGTCGATCATCAACAATCGCAGTTTGGGCCGATTTTGGCCCGTTTCTTGCACTAATACTTAGTTTTGGAGGTCCCGGAGTGATTTCAACGATTGATGAACTCCGGGGTGCGTTTATGTGTCGGTCATCAACACTCACAATTTTGGCCGATTCTAGTCCGTTTCGTGCACTTTTACTCATTGTTTTGGCGTTCGAGAGCGATTTCCACGACTGCAAATCCCCGGGGTGCGTTTACGTGTCCGTTGTCAACAGTCACAGTTTTGGCCAATTCTGACGCGTTTCGTGGACTATTACTCACCATTTTGGGGTCCCGAAGCGATTTCCATAGTTTTTGAACCCCAAGATGCGTTTACGTGTCGGTCATGAACACTCACAGTTTTGGCCGATTCTTGCCCGTTTCATGGATTATTACTCACTGTTTTGGGGTCCCGGTGTGATTTCCACGATTAACGAACCCCGCGGTGCGTTTACATGTCGGTCATCAACACTCGCAGTTTCGGCCGATTCTGGCTCGTTTATGACTATTACTCACTCTTTTGGGGTCCCTGAGTGATTTCCACGATTAACG
>NC_057807.1:8837073-8838796 GCF_018294505.1 Triticum aestivum
AGTTTTGGCCGATTCTTGCCCGTTTCGTGGATTATTACTCACTGTTTTGGGGTCCCGGTGTGATTTCCACGATTAACGAACCCCGCGGTGCGTTTACATGTCGGTCATCAACACTCGCAGTTTCGGCCGATTCTGGCTCGTTTATGACTATTACTCACTCTTTTGGGGTCCCTGAGTGATTTCCACGATTAACGAACCCCGGGGTGCGTTTACCTGTCGGTCATCAACACTCGCGGTTTTTGTCGATTCTGACCCGTTTCGTGGACTATTACTCACCGTTTTGTGGTCCCGGAGCAATTTCCATGGTTGTTGAACCCCAAGGTGCACTCACGTGTCGGTCATCAACACTCACAGTTTTGGCCGATTCTGGCCCGTTTCATGGACTATTACTCACTGTTTGGGCCGATTCTGGCCTATTTTTTGACTATTACTTAGTTTTGGGGGTCCCAGTGTGATTTCCGCAATTTACGAAGCCCGTGGTGCGTTTACGTGTCGGTCATCAACACTCACAATTTTGGCCGATTCTGGTTCATTTCGTGGACTATTACTCATCATTTTGGGGTCTCCGAGCAATTTCCATGATTGTTGAACCCCAAGGTGCGCTTACATGTCGGTCATCAACATTCGCGGTTTTTGCCAATTCTGGCCCATTTCTTGGACTATGACTCTGTTTTGGGGTCCCGGTATGATTTCCATGATTGACGAACACCGGGGTACGTTTATGTGACGGTCGTCAACACTTGCATTTTTGACCAATTCTGGCCCGTTTCATGGACTATTACTCACTGTTTTGGGGTCCCGGAGTGATTTCCACGATTAGCGAACCGCGGGGTGCGTTTACGTGTCGGTCATCAACACTCACAGTTTTGGCCGAGTCTGGCCCGTTTCGTTGAATATTATCACTGTTTTGGGGTCCCGGAATGATTTACACGATTAACGAACCCCAGGGTGCGTTTACATGTCGGTCATCAACACTCACTGTTTTTGCCGATTCTGACCTGTTTCCTGGACTATTACTCACCGTTTTGGGGTCCCCAAGCGACTTTTATGGTTGTTGAACCCTAAGGTGCACTTAAGGTTAGGTCATCAACAATCGCAATTTGGGTCGATTTTGGCCCGTTTCTTAGACTATTACTAGTTTTGCGGGTCCCGGAGTGATTTCCACGATTTACAAACCGCATGGTGCGTTTACATGTCGATCATCAACACTCACAGTTTTGGCCGATTCTGGCCCGTTTCGTGGATTATTACTCACTGTTTTGGGGTCCCAGAGTGATTTCCACTATTAACGAACCCGGGGTGCGTTTACGTGTCGGTCATCAACAATCGCAGTTTCGACCGATTCTGGCCCGTTTCGTGGACTATTACTCACTATTTTGGGGTCCCGGAGTGATTTCCACGATTAACGAACCCCGGCGTGCGTTTACGTGTAGGTCATATACACTCACGTTTTTTGTCTATGCTGACCCGTTTCGTGGACTATTAATCAACCTTTTGGGGCCCAGAGCGATTTCCATGGTTGTTGAACCCCAAGGTGCGCTTACGTGTCGATCATCAACAATCGCAGTTTGGGCCGATTTTGGCCCGTTTCTTGCACTATTACTTTGTTTTGGAGGTCCCACGGTGATTTCAACGGTTGATGAACTCCGGGGTGCGTTTACGTGTCGGTCATCAACACTCACAATGTTGGTCGATTCTGGTCCGTTTCGTGCACTTTTACTCA
>NC_057807.1:8838806-8839264 GCF_018294505.1 Triticum aestivum
AGTTTTGGCCGATTCTTGCCCGTTTCGTGGATTATTACTCACTGTTTTGGGGTCCCGGTGTGATTTCCACGATTAACGAACCCCGCGGTGCGTTTACATGTCGGTCATCAACACTCGCAGTTTCGGCCGATTCTGGCTCGTTTATGACTATTACTCACTCTTTTGGGGTCCCTGAGTGATTTCCACGATTAACGAACCCCGGGGTGCGTTTACCTGTCGGTCATCAACACTCGCGGTTTTTGTCGATTCTGACCCGTTTCGTGGACTATTACTCACCGTTTTGTGGTCCCGGAGCAATTTCCATGGTTGTTGAACCCCAAGGTGCACTCACGTGTCGGTCATCAACACTCACAGTTTTGGCCGATTCTGGCCCGTTTCATGGACTATTACTCACTGTTTGGGCCGATTCTGGCCTATTTTTTGACTATTACTTAGTTTTGGGGGTCCCAGTGTGATTT
>NC_057807.1:8839274-8840750 GCF_018294505.1 Triticum aestivum
GGGGTGCGTTTACGTGTCGGTCATCAACAATCGCAGTTTCGACCGATTCTGGCCCGTTTCGTGGACTATTACTCACTATTTTGGGGTCCCGGAGTGATTTCCACGATTAACGAACCCCGGCGTGCGTTTACGTGTAGGTCATATACACTCACGTTTTTTGTCTATGCTGACCCGTTTCGTGGACTATTAATCAACCTTTTGGGGCCCAGAGCGATTTCCATGGTTGTTGAACCCCAAGGTGCGCTTACGTGTCGATCATCAACAATCGCAGTTTGGGCCGATTTTGGCCCGTTTCTTGCACTATTACTTTGTTTTGGAGGTCCCACGGTGATTTCAACGGTTGATGAACTCCGGGGTGCGTTTACGTGTCGGTCATCAACACTCACAATGTTGGTCGATTCTGGTCCGTTTCGTGCACTTTTACTCACAATTTTGGTGTCCCAAGGCGATTTCCACGATTGCAAATCCCCGGGGTGCGTTGATGTGTCCGTCGTCAACACTCACAGTTTGGGCCAATTCTAACGCGTTTCATGGACTATTACTCACCATTTTGGCGTCCCAAAGCGATTTCCATAGTTTTTGAACCTCAAGGTGCGTTTACGTGTCGGTCATGAACACTCACAGTTTTGGCCGATTCTGGCCCGTTTCGTGTATTATTACTCACTGTTTTGGGGTCCCGGTGTGATTTCCACGATTAACGAACCGCGTGGTGCATTTACGTGTCGGTCATCAACACTCACAGTTTTGGCCGATTCTGGTCCGTTTCGTGCACAATTACTCACTGTTTTGGGGTCCCAGAGTGATTTCCATGGTTGTTGAACCCGAAGTTGCACTCACGTGCCGGTCATCAACACTCACAGTTTTGGCCAATTCTGGCCCGTTTTGTGGACTATTACTCACTGTTTTGGGGTCCCGGAGTGATTTCCATGATTAACGAACCGCGGGGTGCGTTTACGTGTCGGTCATCAACACTCATAGTTTTGGCCGATTCTATCCTGTTTTGTGTACTATTACTCACTGTTTTGGTGCCCCGGAGTGATTTCCACGATTAACAACCCCGGGGTGCGCTTACCTGTCGGTTATCAACACTCGCGGTTTTTGCAGATTCTGACCCGTTTCGTGAAATATTACTCACCGTTTTGGGGTCGCAAAGCGATTTCCATGGTTGTTGAACCCCAAGGTGCACTTAAGTGTAGGTCATCAATAATCATAGTTTGGGCCGATTCTGGTGCGTTTATGTGTCGGTCATCAACACTCATAATTTTGGCAGATTCTGGTCCGTTTTGTGCACTATTACTCACTGTTTTGGGGTCCCAGAGCGATTTCCATGGTTGTTGAACCCCAAGGTGCACTCACATGTCGATCATCAACACTCACAGTTTTGGCCGATTCTGGCCCATTCCGTGGAATATTACTCACTGTTTTGGGGTCCCGGAGTCATTTCCACGGTTAACGAACCGCGGGGTGCGTTTACGT